>NW_028248300.1:0-74226 GCF_964263255.1 Lissotriton vulgaris | reverse complement strand
ATCGATCGTTTAGCATGAAAAATCGGACGTGCTCGCATATACATTAATTTACTCTAAATGTTCTTTATATCTCTTCCCACAGTGAATAAACACGTTTTTAAGCCCTCGAAGTGGGCATTTGGGTCCTTTTAAGTCACTTTTACCCTTCCGCCAATTCTTGAGTTTTGGCTCCCTAGAAGCATGAAAATGACTATAAAGATGCTCATTTTAGCTCCAAAAGTGATGATCCACATCTGAAAGTCAAAATTAGTTAAAAGATGGAAATTTTTTAAACGGACCATTTTGGTCATCTCAGAGCAGTTTCATCAGGTCGCGGGTCATCGATCGTTTAGCATGAAAAATCGAACGTTCTCGCATGAACATTAATTTACTCTAAATGTTCTTTATATCTCTTGCGGCTGTGAATAAACCCGTTTTAAGCCCTCGAAGTGGGCATTTGGGTCCTTTTAAGTCACTTTTACCCATCTGCCGATTCTTGAGTTTTGGCCCCCTAGAAGCCTGAAAATGACTATGAAGATGCTCATTTTAGCTCCAAAAGTGATGATCCACATCTGAAAGTCAAAATTAGTTTGAAAGATGGAAATTTTTAAAACAGACCATTTAGGTCATCTCGGAGCAGTTTCATCAGGTCGCGGGTCATCGATGGTTTAGCATGAAAAATCGAACGTTCTCGCATGAACATTAATTTACTCTAAATGTTCTTTATATCTCTTGCGGCTGTGAATAAACCCGTTTTAAGCCCTCGAAGTGGGCATTTGGGTCCTTTTAAGTCACTTTTACCCATCCGCCAATTCTTGAGTTTTGGCCCCCTAGAAGCCTGAAAATTACTATAAAGATGCTCATTTTAGCTCCAAAAGTGATGATCCACATCTGAAAGTCAAAATTAGTTAAAAGATGGAAATTTTTTAAACGGACCATTTTGGTCATCTCGGAGCAATTTCATCAGGTCGCGGGTCATCGATCGTTTAGCATTAAAAATCGGACGTGCTCGCATATACATTAATTTACTCTAAATGTTCTTTATATCTCTTCCCGCAGTGAATAAACCCGTTTTAAGCCCTCGAAGTGGGCATTTGGGTCCTTTTAAGTCACTTTTACCCATCCGCCAATTCTTGAGTTTTGGCCCCCTAGAAGCCTGAAAATTACTATAAAGATGCTCATTTTAGCTCCAAAAGTGATGATCCACATCTGAAAGTCAAAATTAGTTAAAAGATGGAAATTTTTTAAACGGACCATTTTGGTCATCTCGGAGCAATTTCATCAGGTCGCGGGTCATCGATCGTTTAGCATGAAAAATCGAACGTTCTCGCATGAACATTAATTTACTCTAAATGTTCTTTATATCTCTTGCGGCTGTGAATAAACCCATTTTAAGCCCTCGAAGTGGGCATTTGGGTCCTTTTAAGTCACTTTTACCCATCTGCCGATTCTTGAGTTTTGGCCCCCTAAAAGCCTGAAAATGACTATAAAGATGCTCATTTTAGCTCCAAAAGTGATGATCCACATCTGAAAGTCAAAATTAGTTTGAAAGATGGAAATTTTTAAAACAGACCATTTAGGTCATCTCGGAGCAGTTTCATCAGGTCGCGGGTCATCGATCGTTTAGCATGAAAAATCAAACGTTCTCGCATGAACATTAATTTACTCTAAATGTTCTTTATATCTCTTGCGGCTGTGAATAAACCCATTTTAAGCCCTCGAAGTGGGCATTTGGGTCCTTTTAAGTCACTTTTACCCATCCGCCAATTCTTGAGTTTTGGCCCCTAGAAGCCTGAAAATTACTATAAAGATGCTCATTTTAGCTCCAAAAGTGATGATCCACATCTGAAAGTCAAAATTAGTTGAAAGATGGAAATTTTTTAAACGGGCCATTTCGGTCATCTCGGAGCAATTTCATCAGGTCGCGGGTCATCGATTGTTTAGCATGAAAAATCGGACGTTCTCGCATGAACATTAATTTACTCTAAATGTTCTTTATATCTCTTGCGGCTGTGAATAAACCTGTTTTAAGCCCTCGAAGTGGGCATTTGGGTCCTTTTAAGTCACTTTTACCCATCTGCCGATTCTTGAGTTTTGGCCCCCTAGAAGCCTGAAAATGACTATAAAGATGCTCATTTTAGCTCCAAAAGTGATGATCCACATCTGAAAGTCAAAATTAGTTTGAAAGATGGAAATTTTTAAAACAGACCATTTAGGTCATCTCGGAGCAGTTTCATCAGGTCGCGGGTCATCGATCGTTTAGCATGAAAAATCGAACGTTCTCGCATGAACATTAATTTACTCTAAATGTTCTTTATATCTCTTGCGGCTGTGAATAAACCCGTTTTAAGCCCTCGAAGTGGGCATTTGGGTCCTTTTAAGTCACTTTTACCCATCCGCCAATTCTTGAGTTTTGGGCCCCCTTGAAGCCTGAAAATTACTATAAAGATGCTCATTTTAGCTACAAAAGTGATGATCCACATCTGAAAGTCAAAATTAGTTAAAAGATGGAAAATTTTTAAACGGACCATTTTGGTCATCTCGGAGCAATTTCATCAGGTCGCGGGTCATCGATCGTTTAGCATGAAAAATCGGACGTGCTCGCATATACATTAATTTACTCTAAATGTTCTTTATATCTCTTCCCGCAGTGAATAAACACGTTTTAAGCCCTCGAAGTGGGCATTTGGGTCCTTTTAAGTCACTTTTACCCTTCCGCCAATTCTTGAGTTTTGGCTCCCTAGAAGCATGAAAATGACTATAATGATGCTCATTTTAGCTCCAAAAATGATGATCCACATCTGAAAGTCAAAATTAGTAAAAAGATGGAAATTTTTTAAACGGACCATTTTGGTCATCTCGGAGCAGTTTCATCAGGTCGCGGGTCATCGATCGTTTAGCATGAAAAATCGAACGTTCTCGCATGAACATTAATTTACTCTAAATGTTCTTTATATCTCTTGCGGCTGTGAATAAACCCGTTTTAAGCCCTCGAAGTGGGCATTTGGGTCCTTTTAAGTCACTTTTACCCATCTGCCGATTCTTGAGTTTTGGCCCCCTAGAAGCCTGAAAATGACTATAAAGATGCTCATTTTAGCTCCAAAAGTGATGATCCACATCTGAAAGTCAAAATTAGTTAAAAGATGGAAATTTTTTAAACGGACCATTTTGGTCATCTCGGAGCAATTTCATCAGGTCGCGGGTCATCGATCGTTTAGCATTAAAAATCGGACGTGCTCGCATATACATTAATTTACTCTAAATGTTCTTTATATCTCTTCCCGCAGTGAATAAACCCGTTTTAAGCCCTCGAAGTGGGCATTTGGGTCCTTTTAAGTCACTTTTACCCATCCGCCAATTCTTGAGTTTTGGCCCCCTAGAAGCCTGAAAATTACTATAAAGATGCTCATTTTAGCTCCAAAAGTGATGATCCACATCTGAAAGTCAAAATTAGTTAAAAGATGGAAATTTTTTAAACGGACCATTTTGGTCATCTCGGAGCAATTTCATCAGGTCGCGGGTCATCGATCGTTTAGCATGAAAAATCGAACGTTCTCGCATGAACATTAATTTACTCTAAATGTTCTTTATATCTCTTGCGGCTGTGAATAAACCCATTTTAAGCCCTCGAAGTGGGCATTTGGGTCCTTTTAAGTCACTTTTACCCATCTGCCGATTCTTGAGTTTTGGCCCCCTAAAAGCCTGAAAATGACTATAAAGATGCTCATTTTAGCTCCAAAAGTGATGATCCACATCTGAAAGTCAAAATTAGTTTGAAAGATGGAAATTTTTAAAACAGACCATTTAGGTCATCTCGGAGCAGTTTCATCAGGTCGCGGGTCATCGATCGTTTAGCATGAAAAATCAAACGTTCTCGCATGAACATTAATTTACTCTAAATGTTCTTTATATCTCTTGCGGCTGTGAATAAACCCATTTTAAGCCCTCGAAGTGGGCATTTGGGTCCTTTTAAGTCACTTTTACCCATCCGCCAATTCTTGAGTTTTGGCCCCCTAGAAGCCTGAAAATTACTATAAAGATGCTCATTTTAGCTCCAAAAGTGATGATCCACATCTGAAAGTCAAAATTAGTTGAAAGATGGAAATTTTTTAAACGGGCCATTTCGGTCATCTCGGAGCAATTTCATCAGGTCGCGGGTCATCGATTGTTTAGCATGAAAAATCGGACGTTCTCGCATGAACATTAATTTACTCTAAATGTTCTTTATATCTCTTGCGGCTGTGAATAAACCTGTTTTAAGCCCTCGAAGTGGGCATTTGGGTCCTTTTAAGTCACTTTTACCCATCTGCCGATTCTTGAGTTTTGGCCCCCTAGAAGCCTGAAAATGACTATAAAGATGCTCATTTTAGCTCCAAAAGTGATGATCCACATCTGAAAGTCAAAATTAGTTTGAAAGATGGAAATTTTTAAAACAGACCATTTAGGTCATCTCGGAGCAGTTTCATCAGGTCGCGGGTCATCGATCGTTTAGCATGAAAAATCGAACGTTCTCGCATGAACATTAATTTACTCTAAATGTTCTTTATATCTCTTGCGGCTGTGAATAAACCCGTTTTAAGCCCTCGAAGTGGGCATTTGGGTCCTTTTAAGTCACTTTTACCCATCCGCCAATTCTTGAGTTTTGGCCCCCTTGAAGCCTGAAAATTACTATAAAGATGCTCATTTTAGCTACAAAAGTGATGATCCACATCTGAAAGTCAAAATTAGTTAAAAGATGGAAAATTTTTAAACGGACCATTTTGGTCATCTCGGAGCAATTTCATCAGGTCGCGGGTCATCGATCGTTTAGCATGAAAAATCGGACGTGCTCGCATATACATTAATTTACTCTAAATGTTCTTTATATCTCTTCCCGCAGTGAATAAACACGTTTTAAGCCCTCGAAGTGGGCATTTGGGTCCTTTTAAGTCACTTTTACCCTTCCGCCAATTCTTGAGTTTTGGCTCCCTAGAAGCATGAAAATGACTATAATGATGCTCATTTTAGCTCCAAAAATGATGATCCACATCTGAAAGTCAAAATTAGTAAAAAGATGGAAATTTTTTAAACGGACCATTTTGGTCATCTCGGAGCAGTTTCATCAGGTCGCGGGTCATCGATCGTTTAGCATGAAAAATCGAACGTTCTCGCATGAACATTAATTTACTCTAAATGTTCTTTATATCTCTTGCGGCTGTGAATAAACCCGTTTTAAGCCCTCGAAGTGGGCATTTGGGTCCTTTTAAGTCACTTTTACCCATCTGCCGATTCTTGAGTTTTGGCCCCCTAGAAGCCTGAAAATGACTATAAAGATGCTCATTTTAGCTCCAAAAGTGATGATCCACATCTGAAAGTCAAAATTAGTTTGAAAGATGGATATTTTTAAAACAGACCATTTAGGTCATCTCGGAGCAGTTTCATCAGGTCGCGGGTCATCGATCGTTTAGCATGAAAAATCGAACGTTCTCGCATGAACATTAATTTACTCTAAATGTTCTTTATATCTCTTGCGGCTGTGAATAAACCCGTTTTAAGCCCTCGAAGTGGGCATTTGGGTCCTTTTAAGTCACTTTTACCCATCTGCCGATTCTTGAGTTTTGGCCCCCTAGAAGCCTGAAAATGACTATAAAGATGCTCATTTTAGCTCCAAAAGTGATGATCCACATCTGAAAGTCAAAATTAGTTTGAAAGATGGAAATTTTTAAAACAGACCATTTAGGTCATCTCGGAGCAGTTTCATCAGGTCGCGGGTCATCGATCGTTTAGCATGAAAAATCGAACGTTCTCGCATGAACATTAATTTACTCTAAATGTTCTTTATATCTCTTGCGGCTGTGAATAAACCCGTTTTAAGCCCTCGAAGTGGGCATTTGGGTCCTTTTAAGTCACTTTTACCCATCCGCCAATTCTTGGGTTTTGGCCCCCTAGAAGCCTGAAAATTACTATAAAGATGCTCATTTTAGCTCCAAAAGTGATGATCCACATCTGAAAGTCAAAATTAGTTAAAAGATGGAAATTTTTTAAACGGACCATTTTGGTCATCTCAGAGCAATTTCATCAGGTCGCGGGTCATCGATCGTTTAGCATGAAAAATCGGACGTGCTCGCATATACATTAATTTACTCTAAATGTTCTTTATATCTCTTCCCGCAGTGAATAAACACGTTTTAAGCCCTCGAAGTGGGCATTTGGGTCCTTTTAAGTCACTTTTACCCATCCGCCAATTCTTGAGTTTTGGCCCCCTAGAAGCCTGAAAATTACTATAAAGATGCTCATTTTAGCTCCAAAAGTGATGATCCACATCTGAAAGTCAAAATTAGTTAAAAGATGGAAATTTTTTAAACAGACCATTTTGGTCATCTCGGAGCAATTTCATCAGGTCGCGGGTCATCGATCGTTTAGCATGAAAAATCGAACGTTCTCGCATGAACATTAATTTACTCTAAATGTTCTTTATATCTCTTGCGGCTGTGAATAAACCCATTTTAAGCCCTCGAAGTGGGCATTTGGGTCCTTTTAAGTCACTTTTACCCATCCGCCAATTCTTGAGTTTTGGCCCCCTAGAAGCCTGAAAATTACTATAAAGATGCTCATTTTAGCTCCAAAAGTGATGATCCACATCTGAAAGTCAAAATTAGTTAAAAGATGGAAATTTTTTAAACGGACCATTTTGGTCATCTCGGAGCAATTTCATCAGGTCGCGGGTCATCGATCGTTTAGCATTAAAAATCGGACGTGCTCGCATATACATTAATTTACTCTAAATGTTCTTTATATCTCTTCCCGCAGTGAATAAACCCGTTTTAAGCCCTCGAAGTGGGCATTTGGGTCCTTTTAAGTCACTTTTACCCATCCGCCAATTCTTGAGTTTTGGCCCCCTAGAAGCCTGAAAATTACTATAAAGATGCTCATTTTAGCTCCAAAAGTGATGATCCACATCTGAAAGTCAAAATTAGTTAAAAGATGGAAATTTTTTAAACGGACCATTTTGGTCATCTCGGAGCAATTTCATCAGGTCGCGGGTCATCGATCGTTTAGCATGAAAAATCGAACGTTCTCGCATGAACATTAATTTACTCTAAATGTTCTTTATATCTCTTGCGGCTGTGAATAAACCCATTTTAAGCCCTCGAAGTGGGCATTTGGGTCCTTTTAAGTCACTTTTACCCATCTGCCGATTCTTGAGTTTTGGCCCCCTAAAAGCCTGAAAATGACTATAAAGATGCTCATTTTAGCTCCAAAAGTGATGATCCACATCTGAAAGTCAAAATTAGTTTGAAAGATGGAAATTTTTAAAACAGACCATTTAGGTCATCTCGGAGCAGTTTCATCAGGTCGCGGGTCATCGATCGTTTAGCATGAAAAATCAAACGTTCTCGCATGAACATTAATTTACTCTAAATGTTCTTTATATCTCTTGCGGCTGTGAATAAACCCATTTTAAGCCCTCGAAGTGGGCATTTGGGTCCTTTTAAGTCACTTTTACCCATCCGCCAATTCTTGAGTTTTGGCCCCCTAGAAGCCTGAAAATTACTATAAAGATGCTCATTTTAGCTCCAAAAGTGATGATCCACATCTGAAAGTCAAAATTAGTTGAAAGATGGAAATTTTTTAAACGGGCCATTTCGGTCATCTCGGAGCAATTTCATCAGGTCGCGGGTCATCGATTGTTTAGCATGAAAAATCGGACGTTCTCGCATGAACATTAATTTACTCTAAATGTTCTTTATATCTCTTGCGGCTGTGAATAAACCTGTTTTAAGCCCTCGAAGTGGGCATTTGGGTCCTTTTAAGTCACTTTTACCCATCTGCCGATTCTTGAGTTTTGGCCCCCTAGAAGCCTGAAAATGACTATAAAGATGCTCATTTTAGCTCCAAAAGTGATGATCCACATCTGAAAGTCAAAATTAGTTTGAAAGATGGAAATTTTTAAAACAGACCATTTAGGTCATCTCGGAGCAGTTTCATCAGGTCGCGGGTCATCGATCGTTTAGCATGAAAAATCGAACGTTCTCGCATGAACATTAATTAACTCTAAATGTTCTTTATATCTCTTGCGGCTGTGAATAAACCCGTTTTAAGCCCTCGAAGTGGGCATTTGGGTCCTTTTAAGTCACTTTTACCCATCCGCCAATTCTTGAGTTTTGGCCCCCTTGAAGCCTGAAAATTACTATAAAGATGCTCATTTTAGCTACAAAAGTGATGATCCACATCTGAAAGTCAAAATTAGTTAAAAGATGGAAAATTTTTAAACGGACCATTTTGGTCATCTCGGAGCAATTTCATCAGGTCGCGGGTCATCGATCGTTTAGCATGAAAAATCGGACGTGCTCGCATATACATTAATTTACTCTAAATGTTCTTTATATCTCTTCCCGCAGTGAATAAACACGTTTTAAGCCCTCGAAGTGGGCATTTGGGTCCTTTTAAGTCACTTTTACCCTTCCGCCAATTCTTGAGTTTTGGCTCCCTAGAAGCATGAAAATGACTATAATGATGCTCATTTTAGCTCCAAAAATGATGATCCACATCTGAAAGTCAAAATTAGTAAAAAGATGGAAATTTTTTAAACGGACCATTTTGGTCATCTCGGAGCAGTTTCATCAGGTCGCGGGTCATCGATCGTTTAGCATGAAAAATCGAACGTTCTCGCATGAACATTAATTTACTCTAAATGTTCTTTATATCTCTTGCGGCTGTGAATAAACCCGTTTTAAGCCCTCGAAGTGGGCATTTGGGTCCTTTTAAGTCACTTTTACCCATCTGCCGATTCTTGAGTTTTGGCCCCCTAGAAGCCTGAAAATGACTATAAAGATGCTCATTTTAGCTCCAAAAGTGATGATCCACATCTGAAAGTCAAAATTAGTTTGAAAGATGGATATTTTTAAAACAGACCATTTAGGTCATCTCGGAGCAGTTTCATCAGGTCGCGGGTCATCGATCGTTTAGCATGAAAAATCGAACGTTCTCGCATGAACATTAATTTACTCTAAATGTTCTTTATATCTCTTGCGGCTGTGAATAAACCCGTTTTAAGCCCTCGAAGTGGGCATTTGGGTCCTTTTAAGTCACTTTTACCCATCTGCCGATTCTTGAGTTTTGGCCCCCTAGAAGCCTGAAAATGACTATAAAGATGCTCATTTTAGCTCCAAAAGTGATGATCCACATCTGAAAGTCAAAATTAGTTTGAAAGATGGAAATTTTTAAAACAGACCATTTAGGTCATCTCGGAGCAGTTTCATCAGGTCGCGGGTCATCGATCGTTTAGCATGAAAAATCGAACGTTCTCGCATGAACATTAATTTACTCTAAATGTTCTTTATATCTCTTGCGGCTGTGAATAAACCCGTTTTAAGCCCTCGAAGTGGGCATTTGGGTCCTTTTAAGTCACTTTTACCCATCCGCCAATTCTTGGGTTTTGGCCCCCTAGAAGCCTGAAAATTACTATAAAGATGCTCATTTTAGCTCCAAAAGTGATGATCCACATCTGAAAGTCAAAATTAGTTAAAAGATGGAAATTTTTTAAACGGACCATTTTGGTCATCTCAGAGCAATTTCATCAGGTCGCGGGTCATCGATCGTTTAGCATGAAAAATCGGACGTGCTCGCATATACATTAATTTACTCTAAATGTTCTTTATATCTCTTCCCGCAGTGAATAAACACGTTTTAAGCCCTCGAAGTGGGCATTTGGGTCCTTTTAAGTCACTTTTACCCATCCGCCAATTCTTGAGTTTTGGCCCCCTAGAAGCCTGAAAATTACTATAAAGATGCTCATTTTAGCTCCAAAAGTGATGATCCACATCTGAAAGTCAAAATTAGTTAAAAGATGGAAATTTTTTAAACAGACCATTTTGGTCATCTCGGAGCAATTTCATCAGGTCGCGGGTCATCGATCGTTTAGCATGAAAAATCGAACGTTCTCGCATGAACATTAATTTACTCTAAATGTTCTTTATATCTCTTGCGGCTGTGAATAAACCCATTTTAAGCCCTCGAAGTGGGCATTTGGGTCCTTTTAAGTCACTTTTACCCATCTGCCGATTCTTGAGTTTTGGCCCCCTAAAAGCCTGAAAATGACTATAAAGATGCTCATTTTAGCTCCAAAAGTGATGATCCACATCTGAAAGTCAAAATTAGTTTGAAAGATGGAAATTTTTAAAACAGACCATTTTGGTCATCTCGGAGCAGTTTCATCAGGTCGCGGGTCATCGATCGTTTAGCATGAAAAATCGAACGTTCTCGCATGAACATTAATTTACTCTAAATGTTCTTTATATCTCTTGCGGCTGTGAATAAACCTGTTTTAGGCCCTCGAAGTGGGCATTTGGGTCCTTTTAAGTCACTTTTACCCATCTGCCGATTCTTGAGTTTTGGCCCTCTAGAAGCCTGAAAATGACTATAAAGATGCTCATTTTAGCTCCAAAAGTGATGATCCACATCTGAAAGTCAAAATTAGTTTGAAAGATGGAAATTTTTAAAACAGACCATTTAGGTCATCTCGGAGCAGTTTCATCAGGTCGCGGGTCATCGATCGTTTAGCATGAAAAATTGAACGTTCTCGCATGAACATTAATTTACTCTAAATGTTCTTTATATCTCTTGCGGCTGTGAATAAACCCGTTTTAAGCCCTCGAAGTGGGCATTTGGGTCCTTTTAAGTCACTTTTACCCATCCGCCAATTCTTGAGTTTTGGCCCCCTAGAAGCCTGAAAATTACTATAAAGATGCTCATTTTAGCTCCAAAAGTGATGATCCACATCTGAAAGTCAAAATTAGTTAAAAGATGGAAATGTTTTAAACGGACCATTTTGGTCATCTCGGAGCAATTTCATCAGGTCGCGGGTCATCGATCGTTTAGCATGAAAAATCGGACGTGCTCGCATATACATTAATTTACTCTAAATGTTCTTTATATCTCTTCCCGCAGTGAATAAACACGTTTTAAGCCCTCGAAGTGGGCATTTGGGTCCTTTTAAGTCACTTTTACCCTTCCGCCAATTCTTGAGTTTTGGCTCCCTAGAAGCATGAAAATGACTATAAAGATGCTCATTTTAGCTCCAAAAGTGATGATCCACATCTGAAAGTCAAAATTAGTTAAAAGATGGAAATTTTTTTAAACGGACCATTTTGGTCATCTCGGAGCAGTTTCATCAGGTCGCGGGTCATCGATCGTTTAGCATGAAAAATCGAACGTTCTCGCATGAACATTAATTTACTCTAAATGTTCTTTATATCTCTTGCGGCTGTGAATAAACCCGTTTTAAGCCCTCGAAGTGGGCATTTGGGTCCTTTTAAGTCACTTTTACCCATCTGCCGATTCTTGAGTTTTGGCCCCCTAGAAGCCTGAAAATGACTATAAAGATGCTCATTTTAGCTCCAAAAGTGATGATCCACATCTGAAAGTCAAATTAGTTTGAAAGATGGAAATTTTTAAAACAGATCATTTAGGTCATCTCGGAGCAGTTTCATCAGGTCGCGGGTCATCGATCGTTTAGCATGAAAAATCGAACGTTCTCGCATGAACATTAATTTACTCTAAATGTTCTTTATATCTCTTGCGGCTGTGAATAAACCCGTTTTAAGCCCTCGAAGTGGGCATTTGGGTCCTTTTAAGTATTTTTTACCCATCTGCCGATTCTTGAGTTTTGGCCCCCTAGAAGCCTGAAAATGACTATAAAGATGCTCATTTTAGCTCCAAAAGTGATGATCCACATCTGAAAGTCAAAATTAGTTTGAAAGATGGACATTTTTAAAACAGACCATTTAGGTCATCTCGGAGCAGTTTCATCAGGTCGCGGGTCATCGATCGTTTAGCATGAAAAATCGAACGTTCTCGCATGAACATTAATTTACTCTAAATGTTCTTTATATCTCTTGCGGCTGTGAATAAACCCGTTTTAAGCCCTCGAAGTGGGCATTTGGGTCCTTTTAAGTCACTTTTACCCAGTCGCCAATTCTTGAGTTTTGGCCCCCTAGAAGCCTGAAAATTACTATAAAGATGCTCATTTTAGCTCCAAAAGTGATGATCCACATCTGAAAGTCAAAATTAGTTAAAAGATGGAAATTTTTTAAACGGACCATTTTGGTCATCTCGGAGCAATTTCATCAGGTCGCGGGTCATCGATCGTTTAGCATGAAAAATCGGACGTGCTCGCATATACATTAATTTACTCTAAATGTTCTTTATATCTCTTCCCACAGTGAATAAACACGTTTTAAGCCCTCGAAGTGGGCATTTGGGTCCTTTTAAGTCACTTTTACCCTTCCGCCAATTCTTGAGTTTTGGCTCCCTAGAAGCATGAAAATGACTATAAAGATGCTCATTTTAGCTCCAAAAGTGATGATCCACATCTGAAAGTCAAAATTAGTTAAAAGATGGAAATTTTTTAAACGGACCATTTTGGTCATCTCGGAGCAGTTTCATCAGGTCGCGGGTCATCGATCGTTTAGCATGAAAAATCGAACGTTCTCGCATGAACATTAATTTACTCTAAATGTTCTTTATATCTCTTGTGGCTGTGAATAAACCCGTTTTAAGCCCTCGAAGTGGGCATTTGGGTCCTTTTAAGTCACTTTTACCCATCTGCCGATTCTTGAGTTTTGGCCCCCTAGAAGCCTGAAAATGACTATAAAGATGCTCATTTTAGCTCCAAAAGTGATGATCCACATCTGAAAGTCAAAATTAGTTTGAAAGATGGAAATTTTTAAAACAGACCATTTAGGTCATCTCGGAGCAGTTTCATCAGGTCGCGGGTCATCGATCGTTTAGCATGAAAAATCGAACGTTCTCGCATGAACATTAATTTACTCTAAATGTTCTTTATATCTCTTGCGGCTGTGAATAAACCCGTTTTAAGCCCTCGAAGTGGGCATTTGGGTCCTTTTAAGTCACTTTTACCCATCCGCCAATTCTTGAGTTTTGGCCCCCTAGAAGCCTGAAAATTACTATAAAGATGCTCATTTTAGCTCCAAAAGTGATGATCCACATCTGAAAGCCAAAATTAGTTAAAAGATGGAAATTTTTCAAACGGACCATTTTGGTCATCTCGGAGCAATTTCATCAGGTCGCGGGTCATCGATCGTTTAGCATGAAAAATCGGACGTGCTCGCATATACATTAATTTACTCTAAATGTTCTTTCAATCAGTGACACTTATAAAGCGCGCTACATACCCGTAGGGTCTCAAGGCGCTGGGGGGGGGAGCCGCTACTGCTCGAACAGCCAGGTCTTCAGCTTCTTCCTGAAGGAGAGGTGGTCTTGGGTCAGGCGCAGGTCGGTCGGGAGGGAGTTCCAGGTCTTGGCGGCCAGGTAGGAGAAGGACCTTCCTCCTGTAGTCGCTCTTCGGATGCGGGGGACGGCGGCGAGGGCGTGGTTGGCTGATCGGAGGTGGCGTTTGGGAGCGTAGAAGTTGACTCGGCTGTTGAGGTAGCTCGGGCCTTGGTCGTGTAGGGCTTTGTGTGCGTGGGTGAGGAGGCGGAAGGTGATTCTTTTGTTGACGGGGAGCCAGTGAAGGTCTCTCAGATGTCCGGAGATGTGGCTGGTTCGTGGGATGTCGAGGATGAGTCTGGCTGAGGCGTTCTGGATCCGCTGGAGTCTCTTCTGGAGCTTGGCGGTGGTACCGGCGTAGAGGGCGTTGCCGTAGTCTAGTCGGCTGGTGACGAGGGCCTGGGTGACGGTCTTCCTGGTCTCGGTGGGGATCCACCAGAAGATCTTCCGTAGCATGCGTAGGATGTTGAAGCATGCCGAGGAGACGTTGTTGACTTGCCTGGTCATGGAGAGGGAGGAGTCCAGGATGAAGCCCAGGTTGCGTGCATGGTCTGTCGGTTTGGGTGCGGTGCCCAGGGCGGGAGGCCACCAGGAGTCGTCCCAGGCGGAGGGAGAGGAGCCCAGGATGAGGACCTCCGTCTTGTCCGAGTTCAGTTTCAGGCGGCTGGTCGTCATCCACTCGGCTACCTCTTTCATCCCTTCGTGCAGGTTGGCTCTGGCGGCGGCGGGGTCGTTGGTCAGGGAGAGGATCAGCTGGGTGTCGTCGGCGTAGGAGATTATGCTGAGGTTGTGTTTGCGTACGATGGCCGCGAGGGGGCTCATGTAGACGTTGAAGAGTGTGGGGCTCAGAGATGATCCTTGGGGGACGCCGCAGATGACTTCGGTGGCCTCTGACTTGTACGGTGGTAGGCGGACTCTCTGTGTTCTCCCGTCGAGGAAGGAGATGATCCATTCCAGCGCCTTGTCCTGGATTCCGACGTTGCTGAGGCGCCGTACTAGAGTGCGGTGGCAGACCGTGTCGAATGCCGCGGAGAGGTCCAGGAGGATGAGGGCCGCTGTTTCTCCGTTGTCCATCAGGGCTCGGATGTCATCGGTGGCGGCGATGAGGGCGGTCTCGGTGCTGTGGTTGGCTCGGAAGCCGGACTGTGAGGGGTCGAGGGATCCGTTCGTCTCGAGGAAAGCGGCCATCTGCTTGTTGACGGTCTTCTCGATGACTTTGGCTGGAAACGGGAGGAGCGAGATGGGGCGGTAATTCTTGAGGTCGGTGGGGTCCGCTGTTGGTTTCTTGAGTAGAGCGCTGAGTTCGGCGTGTTTCCAGCTCTCGGGGAAGATGGTGGTGTCGAAGGATGTGTTGATGATGTCTCGCAGGTGGGGTGCGATGACAGCGTCGGCCTTGTTGAAGACGTGGTGAGGGCAGGGGTCGGTCGGTGATCCGGAGTGGATGGAGTTCATCGTGCGGATGGTGTCTTCGGTGCTGATCGGGGTCCAGGCGTGGAGGGTGGTGGTGGGGGGTGGTTGTTCGGTCATGGTGTGCGTTGGTTGGTTGTTGAAGCTGTTGTGTATGTCCGCGATCTTGTTGTGGAAGTATGAAGCCAGGGAGTTGCAGAGGTCTTGCGATGGGGTGATGTCGTTGTTTCCTGCGCAGGGGTTGGAAAGCTCTTTGACGATGTTGAAGAGTTCCTTGCAGTTGTGTGCGTTGTTGTCCAACCGGTCCTTGAATGCTGTTTTCTTGGCGGCGCGGATCAGCTGGTGGTGTTTCCGGGTGGCAAGTTTGAAGGAGGTCCTGTTGTCCGGTGTCGGTTCCCTTCTCCAGACTTTCTCGAGGGCTCGGCAGTTCTTCTTGGAGCTCTTGAGTTCGTCGGTGAACCATGGGGCTTTCTTGCTGCCGGGTCTGCTGGGCGGGGTCCTCAGTGGGGCGAGTTCGTCCGCGCAGTTGCTGATCCACTTCGTGAGGTTGTCGGCGGCCTGGCTGGGGTTCGCTGAGCTGGCAGGAGGGTGCTGGCTCAGGGAGGTGGCGAGCTGGTCTGCTGTGATCTTGTTCCAGCTTCTGCGGGCGGGCTGTTGCTGGTGGTGGTGGGTCGTTGTTTTCTTGAAGGTATCTCTTCCCGCAGTGAATAAACACGTTTTAAGCCCTCGAAGTGGGCATTTGGGTCCTTTTAAGTCACTTTTACCCTTCCGCCAATTCTTGAGTTTTGGCTCCCTAGAAGCATGAAAATGACTATAAAGATGCTCATTTTAGCTCCAAAAGTGATGAACCACATCTGAAAGTCAAAATTAGTTAAAAGATGGAAATTTTTTAAACGGACCATTTTGGTCATCTCGGAGCAGTTTCATCAGGTCGCGGGTCATCGATCGTTTAGCATGAAAAATCGAACGTTCTCGCATGAACATTAATTTACTCTAAATGTTCTTTATATCTCTTGCGGCTGTGAATAAACCCGTTTTAAGCCCTCGAAGTGGGCATTTGGGTCCTTTTAAGTCACTTTTACCCATCTGCCGATTTTTGAGTTTTGGCCCCCTAGAAGCCTGAAAATGACTATGAAGATGCTCATTTTAGCTCCAAAAGTGATGATCCACATCTGAAAGTCAAAATTAGTTTGAAAGATGGAAATTTTTAAAACAGACCATTTAGGTCATCTCGGAGCAGTTTCATCAGGTCGCGGGTCATCGATGGTTTAGCATGAAAAATCGAACGTTCTCGCATGAACATTAATTTACTCTAAATGTTCTTTATATCTCTTGCGGCTGTGAATAAACCCGTTTTAAGCCCTCGAAGTGGGCATTTGGGTCCTTTTAAGTCACTTTTACCCATCCGCCAATTCTTGAGTTTTGGCCCCCTAGAAGCCTGAAAATTACTATAAAGATGCTCATTTTAGCTCCAAAAGTGATGATCCACATCTGAAAGTCAAAATTAGTTTGAAAGATGACATTTTTTAAAACGGACCATTTCGGTCATCTTGGAGCAATTTCATCTGGTCGCGGGTCATCGATCGTTTAGCATTAAAAATCGGACGTGCTCGCATATACATTAATTTACTCTAAATGTTCTTTATATCTCTTCCCGCAGTGAATAAACCCGTTTTAAGCCCTCGAAGTGGGCATTTGGGTCCTTTTAAGTCACTTTTACCAATCCGCCAATTCTTAAGTTTTGGCCCCCTAGAAGCCTGAAAATTACTATAAAGATGCTCATTTTAGCTCCAAAAGTGATGATCCACATCTGAAAGTCAAAATTAGTTAAAAGATGGAAATTTTTTAAACAGACCATTTTGGTCATCTCGGAGCAATTTCATCAGGTCGCGGGTCATCGATCGTTTAGCATGAAAAATCGAACGTTCTCGCATGAACATTAATTTACTCTAAATGTTCTTTATATCTCTTGCGGCTGTGAATAAACCTGTTTTAAGCCCTCGAAGTGGGCATTTGGGTCCTTTTAAGTCACTTTTACCCATCTGCCGATTCTTGAGTTTTGGCCCTCTAGAAGCCTGAAAATGACTATAAAGATGCTCATTTTAGCTCCAAAAGTGATGATCCACATCTGAAAGTCAAAATTAGTTTGAAAGATGGAAATTTTTAAAACAGACCATTTAGGTCATCTCGGAGCAGTTTCATCAGGTCGCGGGTCATCGATCGTTTAGCATGAAAAATCGAACGTTCTCGCATGAACATTAATTTACTCTAAATGTTCTTTATATCTCTTGCGGCTGTGAATAAACCCGTTTTAAGCCCTCGAAGTGGGCATTTGGGTCCTTTTAAGTCACTTTTACCCATCCGCCAATTCTTGAGTTTTGGCCCCCTAGAAGCCTGATAATTACTATAAAGATGCTCATTTTAGCTCCAAAAGTGATGATCCACATCTGAAAGTCAAAATTAGTTAAAAGATGGAAATTTTTTAAACGGACCATTTTGGTCATCTCGGAGCAATTTCATCAGGTCGCGGGTCATCGATCGTTTAGCATGAAAAATCGGACGTGCTCGCATATACATTAATTTACTCTAAATGTTCTTTATATCTCTTCCCGCAGTGAATAAACACGTTTTAAGCCCTCGAAGTGGGCATTTGGGTCCTTTTAAGTCACTTTTACCCTTCCGCCAATTCTTGAGTTTTGGCTCCCTAGAAGCATGAAAATGACTATAAAGATGCTCATTTTAGCTCCAAAAATGATGATCCACATCTGAAAGTCAAAATTAGTTAAAAGATGGAAATTTTTTAAACGGACCATTTTGGTCATCTCGGAGCAGTTTCATCAGGTCGCGGGTCATCGATCGTTTAGCATGAAAAATCGAACGTTCTCGCATGAACATTAATTTACTCTAAATGTTCTTTATATCTCTTGCGGCTGTGAATAAACCCGTTTTAAGCCCTCGAAGTGGGCATTTGGGTCCTTTTAAGTCACTTTTACCCATCTGCCAATTCTTGAGTTTTGGCCCCCTAGAAGCCTGAAAATGACTATAAAGATGCTCATTTTAGCTCCAAAAGTGATGATCCACATCTGAAAGTCAAAGTTAGTTTGAAAGATGGAAATTTTTAAAACAGACCATTTTGGTCATCTCGGAGCAGTTTCATCAGGTCGCGGGTCATCGATCGTTTAGCATGAAAAATCGAACGTTCTCGCATGAACATTAATTTACTCTAAATGTTCTTTATATCTCTTGCGGCTGTGAATAAACCCAATTTAAGCCCTCGAAGTGGGCATTTGGGTCCTTTTAAGTCACTTTTACCCATCTGCCGATTCTTGAGTTTTGGCCCCCTAGAAGCCTGAAAATCACTATAAAGATGCTCATTTTAGCTCCAAAAGTGATGATCCACATCTGAAAGTCAAAATTAGTTTGAAAGATGGAAATTTTTAAAACAGACCATTTAGGTCATCTCGGAGCAGTTTCATCAGGTCGCGGGTCATCGATCGTTTAGCATGAAAAATTGAACGTTCTCGCATGAACATTAATTTACTCTAAATGTTCTTTATATCTCTTGCGGCTGTGAATAAACCCGTTTTAAGCCCTCGAAGTGGGCATTTGGGTCCTTTTAAGTCACTTTTACCCATCCGCCAATTCTTGAGTTTTGGCCCCCTAGAAGCCTGAAAATTACTATAAAGATGCTCATTTTAGCTCCAAAAGTGATGATCCACATCTGAAAGTCAAAATTAGTTAAAAGATGGAAATGTTTTAAACGGACCATTTTGGTCATCTCGGAGCAATTTCATCAGGTCGCGGGTCATAGATCGTTTAGCATGAAAAATCGGACGTGCTCGCATATACATTAATTTACTCTAAATGTTCTTTATATCTCTTCCCGCAGTGAATAAACACGTTTTAAGCCCTCGAAGTGGGCATTTGGGTCCTTTTAAGTCACTTTTACCCTTCCGCCAATTCTTGAGTTTTGGCTCCCTAGAAGCATGAAAATGACTATAAAGATGCTCATTTTAGCTCCAAAAGTGATGATCCACATCTGAAAGTCAAAATTAGTTAAAAGATGGAATTTTTTTAAACGGACCATTTTGGTCATCTCGGAGCAGTTTCATCAGGTCGCGGGTCATCGATCGTTTAGCATGAAAAATCGAACGTTCTCGCATGAACATTAATTTACTCTAAATGTTCTTTATATCTCTTGCGGCTGTGAATAAACCCGTTTTAAGCCCTCGAAGTGGGCATTTGGGTCCTTTTAAGTCTTTTTTACCCATCTGCCGATTCTTGAGTTTTGGCCCCCTAGAAGCCTGAAAATGACTATAAAGATGCTCATTTTAGCTCCAAAAGTGATGATCCACATCTGAAAGTCAAAATTAGTTTGAAAGATGGACATTTTTAAAACAGACCATTTAGGTCATCTCGGAGCAGTTTCATCAGGTCGCGGGTCATCGATCGTTTAGCATGAAAAATCGAACGTTCTCGCATGAACATTAATTTACTCTAAATGTTCTTTATATCTCTTGCGGCTGTGAATAAACCCGTTTTAAGCCCTCGAAGTGGGCATTTGGGTCCTTTTAAGTCACTTTTACCCATCCGCCAATTCTTGAGTTTTGGCCCCCTAGAAGCCTGAAAATTACTATAAAGATGCTCATTTTAGCTCCAAAAGTGATGATCCACATCTGAAAGTCAAAATTAGTTAAAAGATGGAAATGTTTTAAACGGACCATTTTGGTCATCTCGGAGCAATTTCATCAGGTCGCGGGTCATCGATCGTTTAGCATGAAAAATCGGACGTGCTCGCATATACATTAATTTACTCTAAATGTTCTTTATATCTCTTCCCGCAGTGAATAAACACGTTTTAAGCCCTCGAAGTGGGCATTTGGGTCCTTTTAAGTCACTTTTACCCTTCCGCCAATTCTTGAGTTTTGGCTCCCTAGAAGCATGAAAATGACTATAAAGATGCTCATTTTAGCTCCAAAAGTGATGATCCACATCTGAAAGTCAAAATTAGTTAAAAGATGGAAATTTTTTAAACTGACCATTTTGGTCATCTCGGAGCAGTTTCATCAGGTCGCGGGTCATCGATCGTTTAGCATGAAAAATCGAACGTTCTCGCATGAACATTAATTTACTCTAAATGTTCTTTATATCTCTTGCGGCTGTGAATAAACCCGTTTTAAGCCCTCGAAGTGGGCATTTGGGTCCTTTTAAGTCACTTTTACCCATCTGCCGATTCTTGAGTTTTGGCCCCCTAGAAGCCTGAAAATGACTATAAAGATGCTCATTTTAGCTCCAAAAGTGATGATTCACATCTGAAAGTCAAAATTAGTTTGAAAGATGGAAATTTTTAAAACAGATCATTTAGGTCATCTCGGAGCAGTTTCATCAGGTCGCGGGTCATCGATCGTTTAGCATGAAAAATCGAACGTTCTCGCATGAACATTAATTTACTCTAAATGTTCTTTATATCTCTTGCGGCTGTGAATAAACCCGTTTTAAGCCCTCGAAGTGGGCATTTGGGTCCTTTTAAGTCTTTTTTACCCATCTGCCGATTCTTGAGTTTTGGCCCCCTAGAAGCCTGAAAATGACTATAAAGATGCTCATTTTAGCTCCAAAAGTGATGATCCACATCTGAAAGTCAAAATTAGTTTGAAAGATGGACATTTTTAAAACAGACCATTTAGGTCATCTCGGAGCAGTTTCATCAGGTCGCGGGTCATCGATCGTTTAGCATGAAAAATCGAACGTTCTCGCATGAACATTAATTTACTCTAAATGTTCTTTATATCTCTTGTGGCTGTGAATAAACCCGTTTTAAGCCCTCGAAGTGGGCATTTGGGTCCTTTTAAGTCACTTTTACCCAGTCGCCAATTCTTGAGTTTTGGCCCCCTAGAAGCCTGAAAATTACTATAAAGATGCTCATTTTAGCTCCAAAAGTGATGATCCACATCTGAAAGTCAAAATTAGTTAAAAGATGGAAATTTTTTAAACGGACCATTTTGGTCATCTCGGAGCAATTTCATCAGGTCGCGGGTCATCGATCGTTTAGCATGAAAAATCGGACGTGCTCGCATATACATTAATTTACTCTAAATGTTCTTTATATCTCTTCCCACAGTGAATAAACACGTTTTAAGCCCTCGAAGTGGGCATTTGGGTCCTTTTAAGTCACTTTTACCCTTCCGCCAATTCTTGAGTTTTGGCTCCCTAGAAGCATGAAAATGACTATAAAGATGCTCATTTTAGCTCCAAAAGTGATGATCCACATCTGAAAGTCAAAATTAGTTAAAAGATGGAAATTTTTTAAACGGACCATTTTGGTCATCTCGGAGCAGTTTCATCAGGTCGCGGGTCATCGATCGTTTAGCATGAAAAATCGAACGTTCTCGCATGAACATTAATTTACTCTAAATGTTCTTTATATCTCTTGCGGCTGTGAATAAACCCGTTTTAAGCCCTCGAAGTGGGCATTTGGGTCCTTTTAAGTCACTTTTACCCATCTGCCGATTCTTGAGTTTTGGCCCCCTAGAAGCCTGAAAATGACTATAAAGATGCTCATTTTAGCTCCAAAAGTGATGATCCACATCTGAAAGTCAAAATTAGTTTGAAAGATGGAAATTTTTAAAACAGACCATTTAGGTCATCTCGGAGCAGTTTCATCAGGTCGCGGGTCATCGATCGTTTAGCATGAAAAATCGAACGTTCTCGCATGAACATTAATTTACTCTAAATGTTCTTTATATCTCTTGCGGCTGTGAATAAACCCGTTTTAAGCCCTCGAAGTGGGCATTTGGGTCCTTTTAAGTCACTTTTACCCATCCGCCAATTCTTGAGTTTTGGCCCCCTAGAAGCCTGAAAATTACTATAAAGATGCTCATTTTAGCTCCAAAAGTGATGATCCACATCTGAAAGCCAAAATTAGTTAAAAGATGGAAATTTTTCAAACGGACCATTTTGGTCATCTCGGAGCAATTTCATCAGGTCGCGGGTCATCGATCGTTTAGCATGAAAAATCGGACGTGCTCGCATATACATTAATTTACTCTAAATGTTCTTTATATCTCTTCCCGCAGTGAATAAACACGTTTTAAGCCCTCGAAGTGGGCATTTGGGTCCTTTTAAGTCACTTTTACCCTTCCGCCAATTCTTGAGTTTTGGCTCCCTTGAAGCATGAAAATGACTATAAAGATGCTCATTTTAGCTCCAAATGTGATGATCCACATCTGAAAGTCAAAATTAGTTAAAAGATGGAAATTTTTTAAACGGACCATTTTGGTCATCTCGGAGCAATTTCATCAGGTCGCGGGTCATCGATCGTTTAGCATGAAAAATCGGACGTGCTCGCATATACATTAATTTACTCTAAATGTTCTTTATATCTCTTCCCGCAGTGAATAAACACGTTTTAAGCCCTCGAAGTGGGCATTTGGGTCCTTTTAAGTCACTTTTACCCTTCCGCCAATTCTTGAGTTTTGGCTCCCTAGAAGCATGAAAATTACTATAAAGATGCTCATTTTAGCTCCAAAAGTGATGATCCACATCTGAAATTCAAAATTAGTTAAAAGATGGAAATTTTTTAAACGGACCATTTTGGTCATCTCGGAGCAATTTCATCAGGTCGCGGGTCATCGATCGTTTAGCATGAAAAATCGAACGTTCTCGCATGAACATTAATTTACTCTAAATGTTCTTTATATCTCTTGCGGCTGTGAATAAACCCATTTTAAGCCCTCGAAGTGGGCATTTGGGTCCTTTTAAGTCACTTTTACCCATCTGCCGATTCTTGAGTTTTGGCCCCCTAAAAGCCTGAAAATGACTATAAAGATGCTCATTTTAGCTCCAAAAGTGATGATCCACATCTGAAAGTCAAAATTAGTTTGAAAGATGGAAATTTTTAAAACAGACCATTTAGGTCATCTCGGAGCAGTTTCATCAGGTCGCGGGTCATCGATCGTTTAGCATGAAAAATCAAACGTTCTCGCATGAACATTAATTTACTCTAAATGTTCTTTATATCTCTTGCGGCTGTGAATAAACCCATTTTAAGCCCTCGAAGTGGGCATTTGGGTCCTTTTAAGTCACTTTTACCCATCCGCCAATTCTTGAGTTTTGGCCCCCTAGAAGCCTGAAAATTACTATAAAGATGCTCATTTTAGCTCCAAAAGTGATGATCCACATCTGAAAGTCAAAATTAGTTGAAAGATGGAAATTTTTAAAACTGGCCATTTCGGTCATCTCGGAGCAATTTCATCAGGTCGCGGGTCATCGATTGTTTAGCATGAAAAATCGGACGTTCTCGCATATACATTAATTTACTCTAAATGTTCTTTATATCTCTTCCCTCAGTGAATAAACACGTTTTAAGCCCTCGAAGTGGGCATTTGGGTCCTTTTAAGTCACTTTTACCCATCCGCCAATTCTTGAGTTTTGGCCCCCTAGAAGCCTGAAAATTACTATAAAGATGCTCATTTTAGCTCCAAAAGTGATGATCCACATCTGAAAGTCAAAATTAGTTAAAAGATGGAAATTTTTTAAACGGACCATTTTGGTCATCTCGGAGCAGTTTCATCAGGTCGCGGGTCATCGATCGTTTAGCATGAAAAATCGAACGTTCTCGCATGAACATTAATTTACTCTAAATGTTCTTTATATCTCTTGCGGCTGTGAATAAACCTGTTTTAAGCCCTCGAAGTGGGCATTTGGGTCCTTTTAAGTCACTTTTACCCATCTGCCGATTCTTGAGTTTTGGCCCCCTAGAAGCCTGAAAATGACTATAAAGATGCTCATTTTAGCTCCAAAAGTGATGATCCACATCTGAAAGTCAAAATTAGTTTGAAAGATGGAAATTTTTAAAACAGACCATTTAGGTCATCTCGGAGCAGTTTCATCAGGTCGCGGGTCATCGATCGTTTAGCATGAAAAATCGAACGTTCTCGCATGAACATTAATTTACTCTAAATGTTCTTTATATCTCTTGCGGCTGTGAATAAACCCGTTTTAAGCCCTCGAAGTGGGCATTTGGGTCCTTTTAAGTCACTTTTACCCATCCGCCAATTCTTGAGTTTTGGCCCCCTAGAAGCCTGAAAATTACTATAAAGATGCTCATTTTAGCTCCAAAAGTGATGATCCACATCTGAAAGTCAAAATTAGTTAAAAGATGGAAATTTTTTAAACGGACCATTTTGGTCATCTCGGAGCAATTTCATCAGGTCGCGGGTCATCGATCGTTTAGCATGAAAAATCGGACGTGCTCGCATATACATTAATTTACTCTAAATGTTCTTTATATCTCTTCCCGCAGTGAATAAACACGTTTTAAGCCCTCGAAGTGGGCATTTGGGTCCTTTTAAGTCACTTTTACCCTTCCGCCAATTCTTGAGTTTTGGCTCCCTAGAAGCATGAAAATGACTATAATGATGCTCATTTTAGCTCCAAAAATGATGATCCACATCTGAAAGTCAAAATTAGTTAAAAGATGGAAATTTTTTAAACAGACCATTTTGGTCATCTCGGAGCAGTTTCATCAGGTCGCGGGTCATCGATCGTTTAGCATGAAAAATCGAACGTTCTCGCATGAACATTAATTTACTCTAAATGTTCTTTATATCTCTTGCGGCTGTGAATAAACCCGTTTTAAGCCCTCGAAGTGGGCATTTGGGTCCTTTTAAGTCACTTTTACCCATCTGCCGATTCTTGAGTTTTGGCCCCCTAGAAGCCTGAAAATGACTATAAAGATGCTCATTTTAGCTCCAAAAGTGATGATCCACATCTGAAAGTCAAAATTAGTTTGAAAGATGGATATTTTTAAAACAGACCATTTAGGTCATCTCGGAGCAGTTTCATCAGGTCGCGGGTCATCGATCGTTTAGCATGAAAAATCGAACGTTCTCGCATGAACATTAATTTACTCTAAATGTTCTTTATATCTCTTGCGGCTGTGAATAAACCCATTTTAAGCCCTCGAAGTGGGCATTTGGGTCCTTTTAAGTCACTTTTACCCATCTGCCGATTCTTGAGTTTTGGCCCCCTAGAAGCCTGAAAATGACTATAAAGATGCTCATTTTAGCTCCAAAAGTGATGATCCACATCTGAAAGTCAAAATTAGTTTGAAAGATGGAAATTTTTAAAACGGACCATTTTGGTCATCTCGGAGCAATTTCATCAGGTCGCGGGTCATCGATCGTTTAGCATGAAAAATCGGACGTGCTCGCATATACATTACTTTACTCTAAATGTTCTTTATATCTCTTCCCGCAGTGAATAAACACGTTTTAAGCCCTCGAAGTGGGCATTTGGGTCCTTTTAAGTCACTTTTACCCTTCCGCCAATATGGCTGAGATACCCGCCACCCCCTCTCAACACAATCCCCAAAGAAGGGAAACCGGAAACAGTTCTTGAAGTTTTTGGAAGTGGGAGGGAGTGACCCTCCCGGCCGTATTTATTAAAACAAAAAATTAAAACATTTAAACATTAATGTACAATTTCATACCACATTGCGATGTTTGGCTAACCTTAACAGATTCTCTAATACAGAGGTTCTCCTAGCCGAACTAACATCCTACAAAACATTTACTTGAAATATTGAAATTGTACATCCTAACGTTTAAGGGCCAACGGCAAGGTCGTAACCGGTGTCAAGATCCCTAACCAGACATACCCCCCCCACTTGGGAGGGGCGACAGCACTGAGGCGTACTCAAGTGCAACTACTACCAATTTCCCTTGACTTGACGGGGGCACTTATCAACTCGACGCCAGTTAAAGGTCGTTCGAAGACTCGTGTGAGGTATCTAGAAGGTATCGTAGACCTCCCCCCAACCCCACACAACTTACCGCATCTGCCGTCGCAGATGTCACTGGCCCCGGGAAATTCCCCAGGAGGGGGCTGTAACCCCTCCTACACAGGAAGGGGCCTTGACCGCCTTTCCTCTTCTTTCGGCGACCCATCCTTAGAAGGGACCGCCTCCCCGTTGAGGGGCCAAAGGCCACCTCCCCCGAGCGCTCCCATCCGTGTTGGGTGACGCCCACTCATAGGGATCTTCCAATTAGTGCTCACCGATCATGACCTTACCGCCCGACCAAAATAAATACGACAAATGCTAACTAAACGAAACTACATTGGCCACTATGACCGAAAAAAGCCTGTTTATAAATGGACCTTACATCCGAAGTTCTTTAATCACCAACTTGTACAATTAGACCAATCTTTATTACACATTCAACATCGACAAAACACTAAAACAACCTGTAAACGATATAGAATAATTGAACAATTTTATTAAAACAACTGGCTGTCCTCAGGGGCTGGTGGGTGGGTCAAAATTGGCTCTTCGTTCCGTCTCGAGCTCACGTGCAGCGAGGAGGTGCAGCTTCAGAGCACAGGAACAAGAGGATGTCTTCTGGTCTTGCGTCCCTTTTTATCCATCTTCAGGGCGGGCGTAAACCCGCCCCTGCCTGCCCCGAGGGCGTGGCCGGCCGCGTCAGTGTCTAGGCCAGCCCACTCTAGGGCGGGAAAAAGCGCGCCCCGGCTACGCCGCTTCGGGCATACCAGCCGAGACGCGCCTCCCGCCCAACATGGCTTCCCGGGGGGATCGAGGCACTCTGCCATACGTTCGGGGGGACCGAGTGGTCGCCCCTTTCCATATGGCTGAGATACCCGCCACCCCCTCTCAACACAATCCCCAAAGAAGGGAAACCGGAAACAGTTCTTGAAGTTTTTGGAAGTGGGAGGGAGTGACCCTCCCGGCCGTATTTATTAAAACAAAAAATTAAAACATTTAAACATTAATGTACAATTTCATACCACATTGCGATGTTTGGCTAACCTTAACAGATTCTCTAATACAGAGGTTCTCCTAGCCGAACTAACATCCTACAAAACATTTACTTGAAATATTGAAATTGTACATCCTAACGTTTAAGGGCCAACGGCAAGGTCGTAACCGGTGTCAAGATCCCTAACCAGACATACCCCCCCCACTTGGGAGGGGCGACAGCACTGAGGCGTACTCAAGTGCAACTACTACCAATTTCCCTTGACTTGACGGGGGCACTTATCAACTCGACGCCAGTTAAAGGTCGTTCGAAGACTCGTGTGAGGTATCTAGAAGGTATCGTAGACCTCCCCCCAACCCCACACAACTTACCGCATCTGCCGTCGCAGATGTCACTGGCCCCGGGAAATTCCCCAGGAGGGGGCTGTAACCCCTCCTACACAGGAAGGGGCCTTGACCGCCTTTCCTCTTCTTTCGGCGACCCATCCTTAGAAGGGACCGCCTCCCCGTTGAGGGGCCAAAGGCCACCTCCCCCGAGCGCTCCCATCCGTGTTGGGTGACGCCCACTCATAGGGATCTTCCAATTAGTGCTCACCGATCATGACCTTACCGCCACAGGCCGGATAGTTGACCGGCTATCCGGACCCCCCACAAAAACTCCTACCTAAAGGTCATGTTTCAACGATTTTAACCATGCTAAGAAGTCTCCTAAGAGTAACTCATTCCCCACCCAAGACAAATGCACACCATCCCCCAAATACATACTGTCATCATTAATACAGCTATGAGAAATAGAATGCAAAGTCCTGGAACGGAACAACCTACTCACTTTATTGTTAAGCTTTCTAACCGAATGGTTCAAAGCAGGAATAGAGACAGCCCCCCGCCACACCTTTCGTGGAATCAAATGGGACCATGCAATCGTGCACCCCGGAACTCTCCTCGCCAACCAACTTACAGTGGAAAGCATTGCCTCCAGGAGTAGTCGTCTACCGATGGTGACCAGATCATTGCCCCCAACATGCACTATAACTATAGACGGCGGTGACCTTGTCCGCCCTAACAAACCCTCGAAAAATGTTTGAAACTGGTCAATACAGAGACCGCCCCTTCCGTAGAAGGACATCCTGTACCCGTATTCCCCAGCCACGTGAATCATGTCACCTGCTTTGAATACGTCTGCGGCACGCCTCACGTATGAGTGTCCCACAACCCACACCTCCTTTTTCACAGCCGGTGATGTCTGACCGCTGGCCCGGTGTAGGGTCGACTGCATAGTCCGCCCCGCCTCGTAGGCTTGCGTAACTGAAAACCAAACAAAAACAAGAAGCGTGAGTACATTATTACAGCATCACAACATGTGCAACCGCACGTATCTTTTATAACAATTGGAGGACCAACGCCCCACTCGTTTCACTTGCTCAACATTAAGACCCCTGGCTGTAGCTTCCGTAGCAGCCCCTATTCGAAAGGAATGGGTCCCAAAGTCGCCCGGGTTCAAGTCCGCAGCGGCAATTGACATCGCAAGCACCCGCTGAAACTGAAATTTCGTCAGTGGGGTGGCGTCATCGTGTCTTAACAAAGTCCCCCCCCATGATGCCACTCTTCGTGCTAGGTAATCCTCTAAACACTTTACCGGACATATGGAGGACCCAGGAATCCTGCGTATGATGACGCAGTCACCCATCCCGTCTTGGTCAGTCTTGGATTTTTCAAAGGAGACAGTCATTGTTTCTCCCCGTATCTGAACGTGTTCTTGACACAAACCCCCCGCCACATCCAGTTTGTTCCTTGCAACCAATTTGCTTACCCGCATTGCTCCGTGAAATGCTAGCGTAAAAGCGGCTCGGAACAGCACCGCCTCAAACTGAGACGAACATGTGGCGGGGAGTGTGGCCAACAACTGGGACAATCTATCCAAACCTATCGGGCGCCTTTCATCTACTCTGCGACCCTCAAGGCGTTGCCACCCACGCAGCGCCTTCTGTACAACGAAAGACGCTGTCGGGTCCTGGATAGCATGTGCTCTGGCAACAAAGGAAATGGCAGCACGATGCCTCTGGGCCGTAGCCACCGATTTCCCAGCCCTACGTAAGGACATCAGGAAATTCACTACCCACTCCTCGTGACCCCAAAATCGCTCTCTATCACTCCCCAAAAAGTCTAAATAGGCCCGAAACGCCCCTTCGTATGCCTTCCTCGTCCTTGGTGCTAGACTCTCTCCCACGAGGTGACGAAGTTCGGGGCACCGAGAGACCAGAGAGCTTCGGGAAAGGGTGCCGGCTCTGGGTCCGCTGAGGGGAGGAAACCCGAAAAAGCCTGCATTTGGAAACGAGACAGTGCGTCAGCCGCCTGATTCATCACCCCCGGAACATGTTTTGCTCTGAATAGCACGTTCAATTGCATACATAGCAACACAATTTCCTTAAGTAGTCTCAAAATCAGTGTACAACGTGCTGCCTGACTATTGATGCAATCGACCACGGTCATATTGTCAGACCAAAATATGACAGAGTGATCTTTGAACCCATCGGGCCATGTTCTCAAGGCCACCAGGATGGGAAACAGTTCCAGGAAAGCAATATTACTCGTCAGACCATTCTTATGCCACCATGTCGGCCATCTTTGTGCCGACCATTTCGTGCCGAAAATGGCGCCAAAACCTATGCTTCCTGCTGAATCCGTGCATAGCCCCAGCTCTTCAGAAGACACGGCTGGTTCATTCCAGACGATTCTACCATTGAAGTCCGCCAGAAATGCTAACCAAATACGCATGTCCTGGCGGATCTCGGCCGATAGTCTCGTGCGATGATGGCACTCTTTGAGGCCGACCATCGCTTGGGCAATTGAACGGGAAAAGGGGCGGGCCATTGGTATTACCCTCAAGGCAAAATTCAACTGTCCCACCAACTGCTGTAATTGTTGCAGCGTAACTTTTGATGCATTTATACACACTTGCAGCGCAGCCCTGAACTTCAACACTTTCTCAGCTGGCAAACGGAAACACCCTTCAATGGAGTCCAACTCGATCCCCAGAAACTCGAGGCAAGTCGTAGGACCCACTGTTTTACCCGGCGCCAATGGCACACCGAACTGTTTCATTAACACACAAAATTCGGCCAAGGCCCGGCCACATTCAATATCCCCAGCTGCCCCAAGAAACAGAAAATCATCAAGGTAGTGCATTACATCTTGGAAACCTGTTTTCTTTGTGAAGACCCATTGTAGAAAACTACTGAATTTCTCGAAATAAGCACAGGATATAGAGCACCCCATTGGCATACACCTATCCATGTAATAACAACCCTGAAACATGAATCCTAGGAGACGCTGGTCGTCTGGGTGTACCGGGAGCAATCGGAACGCTGACTCGATATCTGACTTCGCCATCAGCGCCCCGGGCCCCAGGCGATTTAAAATGGCTACGGCCTCATCGAAGGATGCGTACCGCACCGAACACACTTCTGGATCGATTGCATCATTTACGGACATACCTCGTGGAGCTGATAAATTATGAATCAGTCGGAACTCACCGGGGTCTTTCTTGGGGACTACCCCTAAGGGAGAACAAACAAAATTCTGGACCGGGGGTAAACTAAACGGGCCGGCGACCCGACCTCGAGTCACCTCTTTCCGGATCTTATCCTGTACTACGGTCGTATGCTGCAGGACGGAAAGTTGATTTTTACACTTTTCCACACCCTGAAAGTCCCCTACCGGGATGCGGAAACCATACGAAAAACCATTCCGCAGCACCCCAGCAGAAGTACGATCCGGGTATTCACTGAGCCAGGGAATCATCGCCAGGGTATCAATTGGGGTAGGTAAAGGCGCCCCTCGGACTATATTAGACCTGTTTGGCACCTCCTCTCCCCCCGTTATCACCCGTTTTGGCTCTGCACAAGGACTCAGGATGGGACGACCCACAACCACTACATTCATGTTTGAATTTACACGATCCCTGGGGTCTAGTACATTTACCTCTGTTGTAATTAAAGCAGAAACCCTTTTTCCCGGTATTGCCGGCAGGTTTCGAGTAATCGTCGGCACCCGTACCTGATCGAAAGGGCGTCCCCGCATATTGCCGGGAGGATTCGCCAACATTACTTCCCACTAACGGCATTTTCAACATTCCTGACTCCTTCATTTTATCCCAAGTCAAGGAATCATAACAATCCCAGGTCAAACTTTTATTGTGCTCCTTTTCCTTTCTAAACAGATTATCGTAACAAAACCAATGATTACCCTGGTGCGATGTCGAGTACCCCATGATTCGTGATTGATAGATTGGGAATTCGGAAAGCAACTCAGGTCTACGTTCCCCCAAGATTGATGTAAAGATTCCCCAAGCATTGCCCCAATTAGCGATATTCTCATTTACTTTAAAGGCGGCCATTTTTGCGCGCCAAACACTCGGATGCATGAGATCCTTCTGACTCTTTACATGCTCTACTTCATAGTGATCAACAAGCAGTGAGAACATGTTCACATACTCCCCCGCCCAAATCTTTTCCTTAATTGCCAAAGGAACATGTTGCCCCAACTTTTCTCTCCGAGAGGGTGTTGACTCATCCCTCGCGATCGGCAATGGCCGCTTACCTGCACCTGACGCTGCCTCTGTGGTCGCAATCGTCCCTGGTGTCTTGTCCCCTACTGCAGCCGGCACGGGCACCTTGGCTGCTTCCCGTTTCTCACGCAATTGCTTTATCAGCGCCTGCGCATCGACAGCCGTGGCGCCCTCGTTACCTTTACCCAACCACGCTGCCAATTGTTCCGCCAGCTCGGGCGGCATATCATCCTCGGACACGGGGGTGACCACAACGGGAATTGGATTCCCCTCCTTCGGCACGGGAGTTGGAGCCTCGAGCGGGGCACTGGGACCCGGGATGTCTTCACCCGCTGCCCCCCTCCTGGGTCTCTTGTGTTTCCCTCCCGGGACTGCTCCCGCCAAAGGACGTTTTGGACCCCCTTCCTCATTCTTGTCCACGCGCTTCTTTAGCTCGGACATCTCCTTCATGAGAACGCGCAGCATCTGGTCAGTAGTCATGCGCTTTCCCACCTTCTTCGGCATTCTCCAACAAAGTAACTGTAAAACAAACAAGAACGATTAAAACGCTCAAAATTGGCTCTTCGTTCCGTCTCGAGCTCACGTGCAGCGAGGAGGTGCAGCTTCAGAGCACAGGAACAAGAGGATGTCTTCTGGTCTTGCGTCCCTTTTTATCCATCTTCAGGGCGGGCGTAAACCCGCCCCTGCCTGCCCCAAGGGCGTGGCCGGCCGCGTCAGTGTCTAGGCCAGCCCACTCTAGGGCGGGAAAAAGCGCGCCCCGGCTACGCCGCTTCGGGCATACCAGCCGAGACGCGCCTCCCGCCCAACATGGCTTCCCGGGGGGATCGAGGCACTCTGCCATACGTTCGGGGGGACCGAGTGGTCGCCCCTTTCCATTTTAGCTCCAAAAGTGATGATCCACATCTGAAAGTCAAAATTAGTTTGAAAGATGGAAATTTTTAAAACAGACCATTTAGGTCATCTCGGAGCAGTTTCATCAGGTCGCGGGTCATCGATCGTTTAGCATGAAAAATCGAACGTTCTCGCATGAACATTAATTTACTCTAAATGTTCTTTATATCTCTTGCGGCTGTGAATAAACCCGTTTTAAGCCCTCGAAGTGGGCATTTGGGTCCTTTTAAGTCACTTTTACCCATCCGCCAATTCTTGAGTTTTGGCCCCCTAGAAGCCTGAAAATTACTATAAAGATGCTCATTTTAGCTCCAAAAGTGATGATCCACATCTGAAAGTCAAAATTAGTTAAAAGATGGAAATTTTTTAAACGGACCATTTTGGTCATCTCGGAGCAATTTCATCAGGTCGCGGGTCATCGATCGTTTAGCATGAAAAATCGGACGTGCTCGCATATACATTAATTTACTCTAAATGTTCTTTATATCTCTTCCCGCAGTGAATAAACACGTTTTAAGCCCTCGAAGTGGGCATTTGGGTCCTTTTAAGTCACTTTTACCCTTCCGCCAATTCTTGAGTTTTGGCTCCCTAGAAGCATGAAAATGACTATAATGATGCTCATTTTAGCTCCAAAAATGATGATCCACATCTGAAAGTCAAAATTAGTTAAAAGATGGAAATTTTTTAAACAGACCATTTTGGTCATCTCGGAGCAGTTTCATCAGGTCGCGGGTCATCGATCGTTTAGCATGAAAAATCGAACGTTCTCGCATGAACATTAATTTACTCTAAATGTTCTTTATATCTCTTGCGGCTGTGAATAAACCCGTTTTAAGCCCTCGAAGTGGGCATTTGGGTCCTTTTAAGTCACTTTTACCCATCTGCCGATTCTTGAGTTTTGGCCCCCTAGAAGCCTGAAAATGACTATAAAGATGCTCATTTTAGCTCCAAAAGTGATGATCCACATCTGAAAGTCAAAATTAGTTTGAAAGATGGATATTTTTAAAACAGACCATTTAGGTCATCTCGGAGCAGTTTCATCAGGTCGCGGGTCATCGATCGTTTAGCATGAAAAATCGAACGTTCTCGCATGAACATTAATTTACTCTAAATGTTCTTTATATCTCTTGCGGCTGTGAATAAACCCATTTTAAGCCCTCGAAGTGGGCATTTGGGTCCTTTTAAGTCACTTTTACCCATCTGCCGATTCTTGAGTTTTGGCCCCCTAGAAGCCTGAAAATGACTATAAAGATGCTCATTTTAGCTCCAAAAGTGATGATCCACATCTGAAAGTCAAAATTAGTTTGAAAGATGGAAATTTTTAAAACAGACCATTTTGGTCATCTCGGAGCAGTTTCATCAGGTCGCGGGTCATCGATCGTTTAGCATGAAAAATCGAACGTTCTCGCATGAACATTAATTTACTCTAAATGTTCTTTATATCTCTTGCGGCTGTGAATAAACCCGTTTTAAGCCCTCGAAGTGGGCATTTGGGTCCTTTTAAGTCACTTTTACCCATCTGCCGATTCTTGAGTTTTGGCCCCCTAGAAGCCTGAAAATGACTATAAAGATGCTCATTTTAGCTCCAAAAGTGATGATCCACATCTGAAAGTCAAAATTAGTTTGAAAGATGGAAATTTTTAAAACAGACCATTTAGGTCATCTCGGAGCAGTTTCATCAGGTCGCGGGTCATCGATCGTTTAGCATGAAAAATCGAACGTTCTCGCATGAACATTAATTTACTCTAAATGTTCTTTATATCTCTTGCGGCTGTGAATAAACCCGTTTTAAGCCCTCGAAGTGGGCATTTGGGTCCTTTTAAGTCACTTTTACCCATCCGCCAATTCTTGAGTTTTGGCCCCCTAGAAGCCTGAAAATTACTATAAAGAGGCTCATTTTAGCTCCAAAAGTGATGATCCACATCTGAAAGTCAAAATTAGTTAAAAGATGGAAATTTTTTAAACGGACCATTTTGGTCATCTCGGAGCAATTTCATCAGGTCGCGGGTCATCGATCGTTTAGCATGAAAAATCGGACGTGCTCGCATATACATTAATTTACTCTAAATGTTCTTTATATCTCTTCCCGCAGTGAATAAACACGTTTTAAGCCCTCGAAGTGGGCATTTGGGTCCTTTTAAGTCACTTTTACCCTTCCGCCAATTCTTGAGTTTTGGCTCCCTAGAAGCATGAAAATGACTATAAAGATGCTCATTTTAGCTCCAAAAGTGATGATCCACATCTGAAAGTCAAAATTAGTTAAAAAATGGAAATTTTTTAAACGGACCATTTTGGTCATCTCGGAGCAGTTTCATCAGGTCGCGGGTCATCGATCGTTTAGCATGAAAAATCGAACGTTCTCGCATGAACATTAATTTACTCTAAATGTTCTTTATATCTCTTGCGGCTGTGAATAAACCCGTTTTAAGCCCTCGAAGTGGGCATTTGGGTCCTTTTAAGTCACTTTTACCCATATGCCGATTCTTGAGTTTTGGCCCCCTAGAAGCCCGAAAATGACTATAAAGATGCTCATTTTAGCACCAAAAGTGATGATCCACATCTGAAAGTCAAAATTAGTTTGAAAGATGGAAATTTTTAAAACAGATCATTTAGGTCATCTCGGAGCAGTTTCATCAGGTCGCGGGTCATCGATCGTTTAGCATGAAAAATCGAACGTTCTCGCATGAACATTAATTTACTCTAAATGTTCTTTATATCTCTTGCGGCTGTGAATAAACCCGTTTTAAGCCCTCGAAGTGGGCGTTTGGGTCCTTTTAAGTCACTTTTACCCATCCGCCAATTCTTGAGTTTTGGCTCCCTAGAAGCATGAAAATGACTATAAAGATGCTCATTTTAGCTCCAAAAGTGATGATCCACATCTGAAAGTCAAAATTAGTTAAAAGATGGAAATTTTTTAAACGGACCATTTTGGTCATCTCGGAGCAGTTTCATCAGGTCGCGGGTCATCGATCGTTTAGCATGAAAAATCGAACGTTCTCGCATGAACATTAATTTACTCTAAATGTTCTTTATATCTCTTGCGGCTGTGAATAAACCCGTTTTAAGCCCTCGAAGTGGGCATTTGGGTCCTTTTAAGTCACTTTTACCCATCTGCCGATTCTTGAGTTTTGGCCCCCTAGAAGCCTGAAAATGACTATAAAGATGCTCATTTTAGCTCCAAAAGTGATGATCCACATCTGAAAGTCAAAATTAGTTTGAAAGATGGACATTTTTAAAACAGATCATTTAGGTCATCTCGGAGCAGTTTCATCAGGTCGCGGGTCATCGATCGTTTAGCATGAAAAATCGAACGTTCTCGCATGAACATTAATTTACTCTAAATGTTCTTTATATCTCTTGCGGCTGTGAATAAACCCGTTTTAAGCCCTCGAAGTGGGCATTTGGGTCCTTTTAAGTCTTTTTTACCCATCTGCCGATTCTTGAGTTTTGGCCCCCTAGAAGCCTGAAAATGACTATAAAGATGCTCATTTTAGCTCCAAAAGTGATGATCCACATCTGAAAGTCAAAATTAGTTTGAAAGATGGACATTTTTAAAACAGACCATTTAGGTCATCTCGGAGCAGTTTCATCAGGTCGCGGGTCATCGATCGTTTAGCATGAAAAATCGAACGTTCTCGCATGAACATTAATTTACTCTAAATGTTCTTTATATCTCTTGCGGCTGTGAATAAACCCGTTTTAAGCCCTCGAAGTGGGCATTTGGGTCCTTTTAAGTCACTTTTACCCAGTCGCCAATTCTTGAGTTTTGGCCCCCTAGAAGCCTGAAAATTACTATAAAGATGCTCATTTTAGCTCCAAAAGTGATGATCCACATCTGAAAGTCAAAATTAGTTAAAAGATGGACATTTTTTAAACGGACCATTTTGGTCATCTCGGAGCAATTTCATCAGGTCGCGGGTCATCGATCGTTTAGCATGAAAAATCGGACGTGCTCGCATATACATTAATTTACTCTAAATGTTCTTTATATCTCTTCCCACAGTGAATAAACACGTTTTAAGCCCTCGAAGTGGGCATTTGGGTCCTTTTAAGTCACTTTTACCCTTCCGCCAATTCTTGAGTTTTGGCTCCCTAGAAGCATGAAAATGACTATAAAGATGCTCATTTTAGCTCCAAAAGTGATGATCCACATCTGAAAGTCAAAATTAGTTAAAAGATGGAAAATTTTTAAACGGACCATTTTGGTCATCTCGGAGCAGTTTCATCAGGTCGCGGGTCATCGATCGTTTAGCATGAAAAATCGAACGTTCTCGCATGAACATTAATTTACTCTAAATGTTCTTTATATCTCTTGCGGCTGTGAATAAACCCATTTTAAGCCCTCGAAGTGGGCATTTGGGTCCTTTTAAGTCACTTTTACCCATCTGCCGATTCTTGAGTTTTGGCCCCCTAAAAGCCTGAAAATGACTATAAAGATGCTCATTTTAGCTCCAAAAGTGATGATCCACATCTGAAAGTCAAAATTAGTTTGAAAGATGGAAATTTTTAAAACAGACCATTTAGGTCATCTCGGAGCAGTTTCATCAGGTCGCGGGTCATCGATCGTTTAGCATGAAAAATCAAACGTTCTCGCATGAACATTAATTTACTCTAAATGTTCTTTATATCTCTTGCGGCTGTGAATAAACCCGTTTTAAGCCCTCGAAGTGGGCATTTGGGTCCTTTTAAGTCACTTTTACCCATCCGCCAATTCTTGAGTTTTGGCCCCCTAGAAGCCTGAAAATTACTATAAAGATGCTCCTTTTAGCTCCAAAAGTGATGATCCACATCTGAAAGTCAAAATTAGTTGAAAGATGGAAATTTTTAAAACTGGCCATTTCGGTCATCTCGGAGCAATTTCATCAGGTCGCGGGTCATCGATTGTTTAGCATGAAAAATCGGACGTTCTCGCATATACATTAATTTACTCTAAATGTTCTTTATATCTCTTCCCTCAGTGAATAAACACGTTTTAAGCCCTCGAAGTGGGCATTTGGGTCCTTTTAAGTCACTTTTACCCATCCGCCAATTCTTGAGTTTTGGCCCCCTAGAAGCCTGAAAATTACTATAAAGATGCTCATTTTAGCTCCAAAAGTGATGATCCACATCTGAAAGTCAAAATTAGTTAAAAGATGGAAATTTTTTAAACGGACCATTTTGGTCATCTCGGAGCAGTTTCATCAGGTCGCGGGTCATCGATCGTTTAGCATGAAAAATCGAACGTTCTCACATGAACATTAATTTACTCTAAATGTTCTTTATATCTCTTGCGGCTGTGAATAAACCTGTTTTAAGCCCTCGAAGTGGGCATTTGGGTCCTTTTAAGTCACTTTTACCCATCTGCCGATTCTTGAGTTTTGGCCCCCTAGAAGCCTGAAAATGACTATAAAGATGCTCATTTTAGCTCCAAAAGTGATGATCCACATCTGAAAGTCAAAATTAGTTTGAAAGATGGAAATTTTTAAAACAGACCATTTAGGTCATCTCGGAGCAGTTTCATCAGGTCGCGGGTCATCGATCGTTTAGCATGAAAAATCGAACGTTCTCGCATGAACATTAATTTACTCTAAATGTTCTTTATATCTCTTGCGGCTGTGAATAAACCCGTTTTAAGCCCTCGAAGTGGGCATTTGGGTCCTTTTAAGTCACTTTTACCCATCCGCCAATTCTTGAGTTTTGGCCCCCTAGAAGCCTGAAAATTACTATAAAGATGCTCATTTTAGCTCCAAAAGTGATGATCCACATCTGAAAGTCAAAATTAGTTAAAAGATGGAAATTTTTTAAACGGACCATTTTGGTCATCTCGGAGCAATTTCATCAGGTCGCGGGTCATCGATCGTTTAGCATGAAAAATCGGACGTGCTCGCATATACATTAATTTACTCTAAATGTTCTTTATATCTCTTCCCGCAGTGAATAAACACGTTTTAAGCCCTCGAAGTGGGCATTTGGGTCCTTTTAAGTCACTTTTACCCTTCCGCCAATTCTTGAGTTTTGGCTCCCTAGAAGCATGAAAATGACTATAATGATGCTCATTTTAGCTCCAAAAATGATGATCCACATCTGAAAGTCAAAATTAGTTAAAAGATGGAAATTTTTTAAACAGACCATTTTGGTCATCTCGGAGCAGTTTCATCAGGTCGCGGGTCATCGATCGTTTAGCATGAAAAATCGAACGTTCTCGCATGAACATTAATTTACTCTAAATGTTCTTTATATCTCTTGCGGCTGTGAATAAACCCGTTTTAAGCCCTCGAAGTGGGCATTTGGGTCCTTTTAAGTCACTTTTACCCATCTGCCGATTCTTGAGTTTTGGCCCCCTAGAAGCCTGAAAATGACTATAAAGATGCTCATTTTAGCTCCAAAAGTGATGATCCACATCTGAAAGTCAAAATTAGTTTGAAAGATGGATATTTTTAAAACAGACCATTTAGGTCATCTCGGAGCAGTTTCATCAGGTCGCGGGTCATCGATCGTTTAGCATGAAAAATCGAACGTTCTCGCATGAACATTAATTTACTCTAAATGTTCTTTATATCTCTTGCGGCTGTGAATAAACCCATTTTAAGCCCTCGAAGTGGGCATTTGGGTCCTTTTAAGTCACTTTTACCCATCTGCCGATTCTTGAGTTTTGGCCCCCTAGAAGCCTGAAAATGACTATAAAGATGCTCATTTTAGCTCCAAAAGTGATGATCCACATCTGAAAGTCAAAATTAGTTTGAAAGATGGAAATTTTTAAAACAGACCATTTTGGTCATTTCGGAGCAGTTTCATCAGGTCGCGGGTCATCGATCGTTTAGCATGAAAAATTGAACGTTCTCGCATGAACATTAATTTACTCTAAATGTTCTTTATATCTCTTGCGGCTGTGAATAAACCCGTTTTAAGCCCTCGAAGTGGGCATTTGGGTCCTTTTAAGTCACTTTTACCCATCTGCCGATTCTTGAGTTTTGGCCCCCTAGAAGCCTGAAAATGACTATAAAGATGCTCATTTTAGCTCCAAAAGTGATGATCCACATCTGAAAGTCAAAATTAGTTTGAAAGATGGAAATTTTTAAAACAGACCATTTAGGTCATCTCGGAGCAGTTTCATCAGGTCGCGGGTCATCGATCATTTAGCATGAAAAATCGAACGTTCTCGCATGAACATTAATTTACTCTAAATGTTCTTTATATCTCTTGCGGCTGTGAATAAACCCGTTTTAAGCCCTCGAAGTGGGCATTTGGGTCCTTTTAAGTCACTTTTACCCATCCGCCAATTCTTGAGTTTTGGCCCCCTAGAAGCCTGAAAATTACTATAAAGATGCTCATTTTAGCTCCAAAAGTGATGATCCACATCTGAAAGTCAAAATTAGTTAAAAGATGGAAATTTTTTAAACGGACCATTTTGGTCATCTCGGAGCAATTTCATCAGGTCGCGGGTCATCGATCGTTTAGCATGAAAAATCGGACGTGCTCGCATATACATTAATTTACTCTAAATGTTCTTTATATCTCTTCCCGCAGTGAATAAACACGTTTTAAGCCCTCGAAGTGGGCATTTGGGTCCTTTTAAGTCACTTTTACCCTTCCGCCAATTCTTGAGTTTTGGCTCCCTAGAAGCATGAAAATGCTTCCATTTCTAACGATAATGGCATTACTCCTAGTCCCACTCCCTCGCCTTCCTTCAGTACAAATGAGGCCCCGCCTCCCACCCAGACCCACCCCCAGCATAAAAACTCTGCCCGCCCCCACCTCCACCTGTACACAAACAAGCCGAGCTAGCACTCAGTTGAACCGCACCGGGAGGGAGGGAGGGTCCTTGAAGGAAGGCGAGGGAGTAGGACTAGGAGTAATGCCATTATCGTTAGAAATGGAAGCATTACCTCCCGTCCCTCCCTCGCCTCCCTTCAGTACAAATGAGGACATAGCAAGCAGAAGAAAACAGGGACGGACAACTGAGTGACAAAGAACACAAAACAGTGCCCAAAACACAGCAGATCAACATCCCTGGCCTCGTAAAGAGGACAAGACTCTGAGGCCCGAACCCCCACCAGAGGAAAAAAAAAACCACCAAGACGGCGGACCGAAACCAACAACCCCACGGAGCGGGGGAAGGCAAACCCCGGAGTCGGACCAAAGCGAACAAACAGAGTCCACCACCCGGAAGGACACCACAACCAGCAGGCACCACAGCAAAAGAGGCCGGACAGCCAAACAGAGCAAACGAGACTCCACAGCCAAGGAAGGAGCAGGACAGAACACAGGCAAAACCACCCCCTAACAGAGCGAAAACGCCGAGCCACCGGAGGGACAAGGGACGGAACCGGACCCAAAACCAGCAGAACCATACAGACCAGACAGAAGGGAACGCACAAGACAGGGCCCAAACACCCCCCAAGTGCCCCGCAGGGGCGACAGCAACCAAAAAACAAGGCCCAAAAGCCGAGAGTCGCAACCCAAGTCCCAAAGGAGCCCAAAGGGCGGACCGGACAGGACATCCAACACAAGCAGCAAAGACCCCGAAGGGAAGGACACGACAGGGCAGGGAATCAAACACACCAGACCCGGTAAAGAAAACCAGGCAACAGACCCCAGGCAACATGCAAGGAAGCCAGTAGCACCAAGAAGCAGGAAAGCCGCCCCCCTGCACCCGCAGAGGAGCCACCGACAATCCCAGAAGAGCCCCAGAAGGAGCGAACCGCCACACAAAAAGGAGGCCAGCACCAAGGGAACAACACCAGAGCAGAACCCCGGGCCGAAAGGGCCAGCAAACACCAAGCATAGGACAGCCGAGAGGAGGACCGACGGGAAGCCCGCAAGCCACCGCCAGCCGGCCGAGAACCCCCAACCCAGCCAAGGCCAGCCGCACAACCGCCAGGCAGCAGGGGCAAGCCCCACACAGAACCCAGGGGAAGGGCACGGAACATCAAAGGGCACGGAACCCCAGGAAGGAACCCACACTGAGCCCAACACAACCCGGACAGGAGAGGAAAACAAGGAGTTCAAGGCCAACAGGGAGCAACCAACCCCCGAGAACAGACCCACAGGGCCCGCACCAGAAACGCCCAGAGCAGCAGAAAAGCAGCGAGGGGGAAGGGGAAGGCACACAGAAAACCCAGAGGCCAAGGAGAGGGCCAGCCGCCGACCACCCCAAGACCCGGGCCCCTGGCCCAGAGACCAGAATCGGGCCACCCAGGCGCCACAACAGGACCACCACAGGGAGGCCCCAACAACCCACCAACAGGCAGGACACAGGGAAGGAGTGAGAAACCCCAGGAGGAAGGAGGGACCCAGCACAACAGAACAGCCAGCACACAGGCCACCCAGAGAGCAGACAGCCCCAGCACCCAGACCAGAGTCCACAGACACAGGACATAGGAAACCAAGGATCAAGGACCAGAACCTGGACCAATGCCAGCAAGAGGACCCCCGGGAGGCCAGCAGGAACCAGAACCGGAACCCAAACAGAACCCAGCAAAGCCAAGGACAGGCTGGCGACCGAAGCCACCAAAAGCGGAGCCGGAGGAGCCAGTGAACAACCGGCCAGAAGGCAACAGCGGCCGAGCCACCAGGAGAGCACCCCCGGGGACGGACCGACAAGGGCAGCAGGGACAACAGACCCCGGAGACCAACCCAACAGGAGCCAGATGGACAGGCAGAGAAGAAGAAAACGAGCCCAGGCAACCAGAAACACCACAGAAGCCAGGCGCCCCAGCACCCGCAGCCACAGGACCCAAACCCACGAAGGAAGAGAGACCAGGCACCCGGACAAGGGAACGGGGCCGAGCACAGCCCGAAGACGGCACCTCGACAAACCCCAGGCCCAGAGATGGGAACAGCGAAGACACACCCCGGGCCACCAAAAGCCCGATCACCAGAAGAACCACAAAGGACCTCCTGAACAGACCGAGCAAAAAGACACTCCAGCCGTAAGTCGCAAGAGGCCGACCAGAGAAGGAAGAGGGAACACCCCTGCCGTAAGATGGAGAGCCACGAGAGCAACCGGACATGCCGGAAGACCCAGGCTGAAGGCCCGAAGCCGAAGGGGAAGGACGCAACCCAGAAACGTGCGTACCACACGCAGAGCCCGCGGAAAAGCCGCCCGAAAGGCCAACACACGGAAGGGAACTGGCCGAAGCCAGGAGCAGACCCTCAGGAGAACCGGAACAGGCACAAAGCCGCCGGACACCCTAGCCCCAGCAAAAAATCGGGCCGAAGCCAGGAGCAGACCCCCAGGAGAACCGGAACAGGCACAAAGCCGCCGGACACCACAGCCCCAGCAATAAAACGGAGCGGCCCCAAACCCTAGCCCCACCGACAGGAACCCAGCAGAGGGAACAAAAGGCAAGCAAACAGGACACCCAGTCCAGGAGAGCCACCCAGCAGGAACCGGAGACGGGCACCGGCAGAGGAACCCCAACGAACCGGAGGAACCGGCACCAAGCTGACCCAGCCCCCATGAACCACCGCACATAGGACCCCGTCAACAGAAATGTCCCGCAGACACAGAGGAGGAAATGCCAAAGACGACCACCCACTGACAGGGAATGGACCAGACAGCAGTGACAGGAACCCAACAGGGCACAGCACCCAGAAAAGGAGGCAGCAAGCTAGGGTGAACAAAAGGCCAAAACCATGAGCACCCGAAAGCCAGAGGAGACACCCACAGCGGGGAGAACGGAAAGGCCCCAGTGCAAGGCACGCGGGAAAGGCAGAACTCCCCAACTCAGGCAAGGCAAACAGAGTGCCAAGGTGGCGACACCCAGCCACCACGAGCCGCCGAAGCCAACTCCATGAAACCCAACATCAAGGAGGGCACAGAAGAAGCAGAGAACAGGCCAACCAGCGCAACAGCAGCAGTCAAGCAGAACATCAGACCCACCAAGCAGCACGGCCAGGACAGAGTCCGGCAGCACAACGGGAGGAAAAGGGCGACCACCACCAAGAGGCAAAGCCACCGGAGGAAGAGAGGGATGAGTAGCACAGAAGCTAAACCCCAGACAACACCCGAGCGCGCAAAGAAACCCGAAAACTTTCCAGGATCAACACAGCGCAGAAGGAACACAGAGGACAGAGGAGAGACCGCCCCACGGCACGACACACAGGCAATCGCCAGCCGGGCAGGCCACAGTGGACAGAGCAGCGCACAACAGTGGGAACAGCATGGAAAACACCATGCACGGGCAACGCATGCCACACACCACACCGGGCACGAAGGCCAAGCCCTAACCAGAAGGGCCAGGAACAGCAAAGAAAGAACCCCACAGTTCCAGCCCGGCAGGAAAAGAGCAAAGCCCCCCCAACCCCCGACCAGTGCAGGAGGTCAGCGAAAAAGTCATGACAAGAACCCAGCGCCCTACGCAACGCCAAAGGCGGCAGAAGGACCCCCCAAATCCCAGGAAACAGCCCCGAACAGGAGCCTCAGGATGAAGATGGGAGGGCACAGAAGCCACCCGCCGAACCCCAGAACACTGGACAGAGCAGCCTCATCCAAGTCAAGCAACAGAAGCAGACACGAGAGGCAGAACACCCCCATACGGAGCCCATGCGGTCAGGGCACCCCAGGGGGACCGGAGAACCAGCAGCAGGGAAGAGGCAGCAAGCCCCAACAACCCCCAGCGACCCAGGGGCAGACAAGCGCCAAGAGCACCACCCTTGTTGAGCGCAAGCATCGCAAGTATGAAGCCCCGGGTTCAATCCCCGGCATCTCCAGGAGTCACCGTACTGAATCTAGGCTTTTTTCCAGAAGGCTAGACTGCCATCACAAGGAAACATGGAGCAGCGGCCGGAGACGCACCCCAGGCAGCCAGAGCCCGAGCCACCAAAGGCACGAGAACCGCCGCCAAGCCACAGCACCAAGGGCCGCACTGCAGGGCAAGAGAACCACCTAAGCAGGAACAACATAGGAAAAACGGGCCGAAACCCGCCCTACCTGGCCTCCGAGAAGACAGCATACCGGGAGGAGGCAGCCACACAGCCCGACCCGGAAACGCAGCCCCAGCCACAGGAGGACCGCCGGACACCGCCGAGGATTCCTGAGCCACCGCTCCGCCCCCACACCACGAGGGAGACGAGGAGAGGAGGCACCGCCAGGAGAACGCTGCAGAGGGCACCGCCGTAGCAGAGAACCAGACCGAAGACTCCCCGGCACCGCCACAGGGAGGAGCTGAAAGGTAAGTCCCACTAGGGAGACAGAAAAAAACAGGTGGAGGTGGGGGCGGGCAGAGTTTTTATGCTGGGGGTGGGTCTGGGTGGGAGGCGGGGCCTCATTTGTACTGAAGGAAGGCGAGGGAGTGGGACGGGAGGTAATGACTATAAAGATGCTCATTTTAGCTCCAAAAGTGATGATCCACATCTGAAAGTCAAAATTAGTTAAAAGATGGAAATTTTTTAAACGGACCATTTTGGTCATCTCGGAGCAGTTTCATCAGGTCGCGGGTCATCGATCGTTTAGCATGAAAAATCGAACGTTCTCGCATGAACATTAATTTACTCTAAATGTTCTTTATATCTCTTGCGGCTGTGAATAAACCCGTTTTAAGCCCTCGAAGTGGGCATTTGGGTCCTTTTAAGTCACTTTTACCCATCTGCCGATTCTTGAGTTTTGGCCCCCTAGAAGCCTGAAAATGACTATAAAGATGCTCATTTTAGCTCCAAAAGTGATGATCCACATCTGAAAGTCAAAATTAGTTTGAAAGATGGAAATTTTTAAAACAGATCATTTAGGTCATCTCGGAGCAGTTTCATCAGGCCGCGGGTCATCGATCGTTTAGCATGAAAAATCGAACGTTCTCGCATGAACATTAATTTACTCTAAATGTTCTTTATATCTCTTGCGGCTGTGAATAAACCCGTTTTAAGCCCTCGAAGTGGGCATTTGGGTCCTTTTAAGTCACTTTTACCCATCTGCCGATTCTTGAGTTTTGGCCCCCTAGAAGCCTGAAAATGACTATAAAGATGCTCATTTTAGCTCCAAAAGTGATGATCCACATCTGAAAGTCAAAATTAGTTAAAAGATGGAAATTTTTTAAACGGACCATTTTGGTCATCTCGGAGCAATTTCATCAGGTCGCGGGTCATCGATCGTTTAGCATGAAAAATCGGACGTGCTCGCATATACATTAATTTACTCTAAATGTTCTTTATATCTCTTCCCACAGTGAATAAACACGTTTTAAGCCCTCGAAGTGGGCATTTGGGTCCTTTTAAGTCACTTTTACCCTTCCGCCAATTCTTGAGTTTTGGCTCCCTAGAAGCATGAAAATGACTATAAAGATGCTCATTTTAGCTCCAAAAGTGATGATCCACATCTGAAAGTCAAAATTAGTTAAAAGATGGAAATTTTTTAAACGGACCATTTTGGTCATCTCGGAGCAGTTTCATCAGGTCGCGGGTCATCGATCGTTTAGCATGAAAAATCGAACGTTCTCGCATGAACATTAATTTACTCTAAATGTTCTTTATATCTCTTGCGGCTGTGAATAAACCTGTTTTAAGCCCTCGAAGTGGGCATTTGGGTCCTTTTAAGTCACTTTTACCCATCTGCCGATTCTTGAGTTTTGGCCCCCTAGAAGCCTGAAAATGACTATAAAGATGCTCATTTTAGCTCCAAAAGTGATGATCCACATCTGAAAGTCAAAATTAGTTTGAAAGATGGAAATTTTTAAAACAGACCATTTAGGTCATCTCGGAGCAGTTTCATCAGGTCGCGGGTCATCGATCGTTTAGCATGAAAAATCGAACGTTCTCGCATGAACATTAATTTACTCTAAATGTTCTTTATATCTCTTGCGGCTGTGAATTAACCCGTTTTAAGCCCTCGAAGTGGGCATTTGGGTCCTTTTAAGTCACTTTTACCCATCCGCCAATTCTTGAGTTTTGGCCCCCTAGAAGCCTGAAAATTACTATAAAGATGCTCATTTTAGCTCCAAAAGTGATGATCCACATCTGAAAGCAAAATTAGTTGAAAGATGGAAATTTGTTAAACGGACCATTTTGGTCATCTCGGAGCAATTTCATCAGGTCGCGGGTCATTGATCGTTTAGCATGAAAAATCGGACGTTCTCGCATATACATTAATTTACTCTAAATGTTCTTTATATCTCTTCCCGCAGTGAATAAACACATTTTAAGCCCTCGAAGTGGGCATTTGGGTCCTTTTAAGTCACTTTTACCCTTCCGCCAATTCTTGAGTTTTGGCTCCCTAGAAGCATGAAAATGACTATAAAGATGCTCATTTTAGCTCCAAAAGTGATGATCCACATCTGAAAGTCAAAATTAGTTAAAAGATGGAAATTTTTTAAACGGACCATTTTGGTCATCTCGGAGCAGTTTCATCAGGTCGCGGGTCATCGATCGTTTAGCATGAAAAATCGAACGTTCTCGCATGAACATTAATTTACTCTAAATGTTCTTTATATCTCTTGCGGCTGTGAATAAACCCGTTTTAAGCCCTCGAAGTGGGCATTTGGGTCCTTTTAAGTCACTTTTACCCATCCGCCAATTCTTGAGTTTTGGCCCCCTAGAAGCCTGAAAATTACTATAAAGATGCTCATTTTAGCTCCAAAAGTGATGATCCACATCTGAAAGTCAAAATTAGTTAAAAGATGGAAATTTTTTAAACGGACCATTTTGGTCATCTCGGAGCAATTTCATCAGGTCGCGGGTCATCGATCGTTTAGCATGAAAAATCGGACGTGCTCGCATATACATTAATTTACTCTAAATGTTCTTTATATCTCTTCCCGCAGTGAATAAACACGTTTTAAGCCCTCGAAGTGGGCATTTGGGTCCTTTTAAGTCACTTTTACCCTTCCGCCAATTCTTGAGTTTTGGCTCCCTAGAAGCATGAAAATGACTATAAAGATGCTCATTTTAGCTCCAAAAGTGATGATCCACATCTGAAAGTCAAAATTAGTTAAAAGATGGAAATTTTTTAAACGGACCATTTTGGTCATCTCGGAGCAGTTTCATCAGGTCGCGGGTCATCGATCGTTTAGCATGAAAAATCGAACGTTCTCGCATGAACATTAATTTACTCTAAATGTTCTTTATATCTCTTGCGGCTGTGAATAAACCCGTTTTAAGCCCTCGAAGTGGGCATTTGGGTCCTTTTAAGTCACTTTTACCCATCTGCCGATTCTTGAGTTTTGGCCCCCTAGAAGCCTGAAAATGACTATAAAGATGCTCATTTTAGCTCCAAAAGTGATGATCCACATCTGAAAGTCAAAATTAGTTTGAAAGATGGAAATTTTTAAAACAGACCATTTAGGTCATCTCGGAGCAGTTTCATCAGGTCGCGGGTCATCGATCGTTTAATATGAAAAATCGAACGTTCTCGCATGAACATTAATTTACTCTAAATGTTCTTTATATCTCTTACGGCTGTGAATAAACCCGTTTTAAGCCCTCGAAGTGGGCATTTGGGTCCTTTTAAGTCATTTTTACCCATCCGCCAATTCTTGAGTTTTGGCCCCCTAGAAGCCTGAAAATTACTATAAAGATGCTCATTTTAGCTCCAAAAGTGATGATCCACATCTGAAAGTCAAAATTAGTTGAAAGATGGAAATTTTTTAAACGGACCATTTTGGTCATCTCGGAGCAATTTCATCAGGTCGCAGGTCATTGATCGTTTAGCATTAAAAATCGAACGTTCTCGCATATACATTAATTTACTCTAAATGTTCTTTATATCTCTTCCCGCAGTGAATAAACCCGTTTTAAGCCCTCGAAGTGGGCATTTGGGTCCTTTTAAGTCACTTTTACCCATCCGCCAATTTTTGAGTTTTGGCCCCCTAGAAGCCTGAAAATTACTATAAAGATGCTCATTTTAGCTCCAAAAGTGATGATCCACATCTGAAAGTCAAAATTAGTTGAAAGATGGAAATTTTTTAAACGGACCATTTTGGTCATCTCGGAGCAATTTCATCAGGTCGCGGGTCATCGGTCGTTTAGCATGAAAAATCGAACGTTCTCGCATGAACATTAATTTACTCTAAATGTTCTTTATATCTCTTGCTGCTGTGAATAAACCCGTTTTAAGCCCTCGAAGTGGGCATTTGGGTCCTTTTAAGTCACTTTTACCCATCTGCCGATTCTTGAGTTTTGGCCCCCTAGAAGCCTGAAAATGACTATAAAGATGCTCATTTTAGCTCCAAAAGTGATGATCCACATCTGAAAGTCAAAATTAGTTTGAAAGATGGAAATTTTTAAAACAGACCATTTAGGTCATCTCGGAGGAGTTTCATCAGGTCGCGGGTCATCGATCGTTTAGCATGAAAAATCGAACGTTCTCGCATGAACATTAATTTACTCTAAATGTTCTTTATATCTCTTGCGGCTGTGAATAAACCCGTTTTAAGCCCTCGAAGTGGGCATTTGGGTCCTTTTAAGTCACTTTTACCCATCCGCCAATTCTTGAGTTTTGGCCCCCTAGAAGCCTGAAAATTACTATAAAGATGCTCATTTTAGCTCCAAAAGTGATGATCCACATCTGAAAGTCAAAATTAGTTGAAAGATGGAAATTTTTAAAACGGGCCATTTCGGTCATCTCGGAGCAATTTCATCAGGTCGCGGGTCATCGATTGTTTAGCATGAAAAATCGGACGTTCTCGCATATACATTAATTTACTCTAAATGTTCTTTATATCTCTTCCCGCAGTGAATAAACACGTTTTAAGCCCTCGAAGTGGGCATTTGGGTCCTTTTAAGTCACTTTTACCCATCCGCCAATTCTTGAGTTTTGGCCCCCTAGAAGCCTGAAAATTACTATAAAGATGCTCATTTTAGCTCCAAAAGTGATGATCCACATCTGAAAGTCAAAATTAGTTAAAAGATGGAAATTTTTTAAACGGACCATTTTGGTCATCTCGGAGCAGTTTCATCAGGTCGCGGGTCATCGATCGTTTAGCATGAAAAATCGAACGTTCTCGCATGAACATTAATTTACTCTAAATGTTCTTTATATCTCTTGCGGCTGTGAATAAACCCGTTTTAAGCCCTCGAAGTGGGCATTTGGGTCCTTTTAAGTCACTTTTACCCATCTGCCGATTCTTGAGTTTTGGCCCCCTAGAAGCCTGAAAATGACTATAAAGATGCTCATTTTAGCTCCAAAAGTGATGATCCACATCTGAAAGTCAAAATTAGTTTGAAAGATGGACATTTTTAAAACAGACCATTTAGGTCATCTCGGAGCAGTTTCATCAGGTCGCGGGTCATCGATCGTTTAGCATGAAAAATCGAACGTTCTCGCATGAACATTAATTTACTCTAAATGTTCTTGATATCTCTTGCGGCTGTGAATGAACCCGTTTTAAGCCCTCGAAGTGGGCATTTGGGTCCTTTTAAGTCACTTTTACCCATCCGCCAATTCTTGAGTTTTGGCCTCCTAGAAGCCTGAAAATTACTATAAAGATGCTCATTTTAGCTCCAAAAGTGATGATCCACATCTGAAAGTCAAAATTAGTTAAAAGATGGAAATTTTTTAAACGGACCATTTTGGTCATCTCGGAGCAATTTCATCAGGTCGCGGGTCATCGATCGTTTAGCATGAAAAATTGGACGTGCTTGCATATACATTAATTTACTCTAAATGTTCTTTATATCTCTTCCCGCAGTGAATAAACACGTTTTAAGCCCTCGAAGTGGGCATTTGGGTCCTTTTAAGTCACTTTTACCCATCCGCCAATTCTTGAGTTTTGGCCCCCTAGAAGCCTGAAAATTACTATAAAGATGCTCATTTTAGCTCCAAAAGTGATGATCCACATCTGAAAGTCAAAATTAGTTAAAAGATGGAAATTTTTTAAACGGACCATTTTGGTCATCTCGGAGCAATTTCATCAGGTCGCGGGTCATCGATCGTTTAGCATGAAAAATCGGACGTGCTCGCATATACATTAATTTACTCTAAATGTTCTTTATATCTCTTCCCGCAGTGAATAAACACGTTTTAAGCCCTCGAAGTGGGCATTTGGGTCCTTTTAAGTCACTTTTACCCATCCGCCAATTCTTGAGTTTTGGCCCCCTAGAAGCCTGAAAATTACTATAAAGATGCTCATTTTAGCTCCAAAAGTGATGATCCACATCTGAAAGTCAAAATTAGTTAAAAGATGGAAATTTTTTAAACAGACCATTTTGGTCATCTCGGAGCAATTTCATCAGGTCGCGGGTCATCGATCGTTTAGCATGAAAAATCGAACGTTCTCGCATGAACATTAATTTACTCTAAATGTTCTTTATATCTCTTGCGGCTGTGAATAAACCCATTTTAAGCCCTCGAAGTGGGCATTTGGGTCCTTTTAAGTCACTTTTACCCATCTGCCGATTCTTGAGTTTTGGCCCCCTAAAAGCCTGAAAATGACTATAAAGATGCTCATTTTAGCTCCAAAAGTGATGATCCACATCTGAAAGTCAAAATTAGTTTGAAAGATGGAAATTTTTAAAACAGACCATTTAGGTCATCTCGGAGCAGTTTCATCAGGTCGCGGGTCATCGATCGTTTAGCATGAAAAATCGAACGTTCTCGCATGAACATTAATTTACTCTAAATGTTCTTTATATCTCTTGTGGCTGTGAATAAACCCGTTTTAAGCCCTCGAAGTGGGCATTTGGGTCCTTTTAAGTCACTTTTACCCATCCGCCAATTCTTGAGTTTTGGCCCCCTAGAAGCCTGAAAATGACTATAAAGATGCTCATTTTAGCTCCAAAAGTGATGATCCACATCTGAAAGTCAAAATTAGTTAAAAGATGGAAATTTTTTAAACGGACCATTTTGGTCATCTCGGAGCAATTTCATCAGGTCGCGGGTCATCGATCGTTTAGCATGAAAAATCGGACGTGCTTGCATATACATTAATTTACTCTAAATGTTCTTTATATCTCTTCCCGCAGTGAATAAACACGTTTTAAGCCCTCGAAGTGGGCATTTGGGTCCTTTTAAGTCACTTTTACCCTTCCGCCAATTCTTGAGTTTTGGCTCCCTAGAAGCATGAAAATGACTATAAAGATGCTCATTTTAGCTCCAAAAGTGATGATCCACATCTGAAAGTCAAAATTAGTTAAAAGATGGAAATTTTTTAAACGGACCATTTTGGTCATCTCGGAGCAGTTTCATCAGGTCGCGGGTCATCGATCGTTTAGCATGAAAAATCGAACGTTCTCGCATGAACATTAATTTACTCTAAATGTTCTTTATATCTCTTGCGGCTGTGAATAAACCCGTTTTAAGCCCTCGAAGTGGGCATTTGGGTCCTTTTAAGTCACTTTTACCCATCTGCCGATTCTTGAGTTTTGGCCCCCTAGAAGCCTGAAAATGACTATAAAGATGCTCATTTTAGCTCCAAAAGTGATGATCCACATCTGAAAGTCAAAATTAGTTTGAAAGATGGAAATTTTTAAAACAGACCATTTAGGTCATCTCGGAGCAGTTTCATCAGGTCGCGGGTCATCGATGGTTTAGCATGAAAAATCGAACGTTCTCGCATGAACATTAATTTACTCTAAATGTTCTTTATATCTCTTGCGGCTGTGAATAAACCCGTTTTAAGCCCTCGAAGTGGGCATTTGGGTCCTTTTAAGTCACTTTTACCCATCCGCCAATTCTTGAGTTTTGGCCCCCTAGAAGCCTGAAAATTACTATAAAGATGCTCATTTTAGCTCCAAAAGTGATGATCCACATCTGAAAGTCAAAATTAGTTAAAAGATGGAAATTTTTTAAACGGACCATTTTGGTCATCTCGGAGCAATTTCATCAGGTCGCGGGTCATCGATCGTTTAGCATTAAAAATCGGACGTGCTCGCATATACATTAATTTACTCTAAATGTTCTTTATATCTCTTCCCGCAGTGAATAAACCCGTTTTAAGCCCTCGAAGTGGGCATTTGGGTCCTTTTAAGTCACTTTTACCCATCCGCCAATTCTTGAGTTTTGGCCCCCTAGAAGCCTGAAAATTACTATAAAGATGCTCATTTTAGCTCCAAAAGTGATGATCCACATCTGAAAGTCAAAATTAGTTAAAAGATGGAAATTTTTTAAACGGACCATTTTGGTCATCTCGGAGCAATTTCATCAGGTCGCGGGTCATCGATCGTTTAGCATGAAAAATCGAACGTTCTCGCATGAACATTAATTTACTCTAAATGTTCTTTATATCTCTTGCGGCTGTGAATAAACCCATTTTAAGCCCTCGAAGTGGGCATTTGGGTCCTTTTAAGTCACTTTTACCCATCTGCCGATTCTTGAGTTTTGGCCCCCTAAAAGCCTGAAAATGACTATAAAGATGCTCATTTTAGCTCCAAAAGTGATGATCCACATCTGAAAGTCAAAATTAGTTTGAAAGATGGAAATTTTTAAAACAGACCATTTAGGTCATCTCGGAGCAGTTTCATCAGGTCGCGGGTCATCGATCGTTTAGCATGAAAAATCAAACGTTCTCGCATGAACATTAATTTACTCTAAATGTTCTTTATATCTCTTGCGGCTGTGAATAAACCCGTTTTAAGCCCTCGAAGTGGGCATTTGGGTCCTTTTAAGTCACTTTTACCCATCCGCCAATTCTTGAGTTTTGGCCCCCTAGAAGCCTGAAAATTACTATAAAGATGCTCCTTTTAGCTCCAAAAGTGATGATCCACATCTGAAAGTCAAAATTAGTTGAAAGATGGAAATTTTTAAAACTGGCCATTTCGGTCATCTCGGAGCAATTTCATCAGGTCGCGGGTCATCGATTGTTTAGCATGAAAAATCGGACGTTCTCGCATATACATTAATTTACTCTAAATGTTCTTTATATCTCTTCCCTCAGTGAATAAACACGTTTTAAGCCCTCGAAGTGGGCATTTGGGTCCTTTTAAGTCACTTTTACCCATCCGCCAATTCTTGAGTTTTGGCCCCCTAGAAGCCTGAAAATTACTATAAAGATGCTCATTTTAGCTCCAAAAGTGATGATCCACATCTGAAAGTCAAAATTAGTTAAAAGATGGAAATTTTTTAAACGGACCATTTTGGTCATCTCGGAGCAGTTTCATCAGGTCGCGGGTCATCGATCGTTTAGCATGAAAAATCGAACGTTCTCACATGAACATTAATTTACTCTAAATGTTCTTTATATCTCTTGCGGCTGTGAATAAACCTGTTTTAAGCCCTCGAAGTGGGCATTTGGGTCCTTTTAAGTCACTTTTACCCATCTGCCGATTCTTGAGTTTTGGCCCCCTAGAAGCCTGAAAATGACTATAAAGATGCTCATTTTAGCTCCAAAAGTGATGATCCACATCTGAAAGTCAAAATTAGTTTGAAAGATGGAAATTTTTAAAACAGACCATTTAGGTCATCTCGGAGCAGTTTCATCAGGTCGCGGGTCATCGATCGTTTAGCATGAAAAATCGAACGTTCTCGCATGAACATTAATTTACTCTAAATGTTCTTTATATCTCTTGCGGCTGTGAATAAACCCGTTTTAAGCCCTCGAAGTGGGCATTTGGGTCCTTTTAAGTCACTTTTACCCATCCGCCAATTCTTGAGTTTTGGCCCCCTAGAAGCCTGAAAATTACTATAAAGATGCTCATTTTAGCTCCAAAAGTGATGATCCACATCTGAAAGTCAAAATTAGTTAAAAGATGGAAATTTTTTAAACGGACCATTTTGGTCATCTCGGAGCAATTTCATCAGGTCGCGGGTCATCGATCGTTTAGCATGAAAAATCGGACGTGCTCGCATATACATTAATTTACTCTAAATGTTCTTTATATCTCTTCCCGCAGTGAATAAACACGTTTTAAGCCCTCGAAGTGGGCATTTGGGTCCTTTTAAGTCACTTTTACCCTTCCGCCAATTCTTGAGTTTTGGCTCCCTAGAAGCATGAAAATGACTATAATGATGCTCATTTTAGCTCCAAAAATGATGATCCACATCTGAAAGTCAAAATTAGTTAAAAGATGGAAATTTTTTAAACAGACCATTTTGGTCATCTCGGAGCAGTTTCATCAGGTCGCGGGTCATCGATCGTTTAGCATGAAAAATCGAACGTTCTCGCATGAACATTAATTTACTCTAAATGTTCTTTATATCTCTTGCGGCTGTGAATAAACCCGTTTTAAGCCCTCGAAGTTGGCATTTGGGTCCTTTTAAGTCACTTTTACCCATCTGCCGATTCTTGAGTTTTGGCCCCCTAGAAGCCTGAAAATGACTATAAAGATGCTCATTTTAGCTCCAAAAGTGATGATCCACATCTGAAAGTCAAAATTAGTTTGAAAGATGGATATTTTTAAAACAGACCATTTAGGTCATCTCGGAGCAGTTTCATCAGGTCGCGGGTCATCGATCGTTTAGCATGAAAAATCGAACGTTCTCGCATGAACATTAATTTACTCTAAATGTTCTTTATATCTCTTGCGGCTGTGAATAAACCCATTTTAAGCCCTCGAAGTGGGCATTTGGGTCCTTTTAAGTCACTTTTACCCATCTGCCGATTCTTGAGTTTTGGCCCCCTAGAAGCCTGAAAATGACTATAAAGATGCTCATTTTAGCTCCAAAAGTGATGATCCACATCTGAAAGTCAAAATTAGTTTGAAAGATGGAAATTTTTAAAACAGACCATTTTGGTCATTTCGGAGCAGTTTCATCAGGTCGCGGGTCATCGATCGTTTAGCATGAAAAATTGAACGTTCTCGCATGAACATTAATTTACTCTAAATGTTCTTTATATCTCTTGCGGCTGTGAATAAACCCGTTTTAAGCCCTCGAAGTGGGCATTTGGGTCCTTTTAAGTCACTTTTACCCATCTGCCGATTCTTGAGTTTTGGCCCCCTAGAAGCCTGAAAATGACTATAAAGATGCTCATTTTAGCTCCAAAAGTGATGATCCACATCTGAAAGTCAAAATTAGTTTGAAAGATGGAAATTTTTAAAACAGACCATTTAGGTCATCTCGGAGCAGTTTCATCAGGTCGCGGGTCATCGATCATTTAGCATGAAAAATCGAACGTTCTCGCATGAACATTAATTTACTCTAAATGTTCTTTATATCTCTTGCGGCTGTGAATAAACCCGTTTTAAGCCCTCGAAGTGGGCATTTGGGTCCTTTTAAGTCACTTTTACCCATCCGCCAATTCTTGAGTTTTGGCCCCCTAGAAGCCTGAAAATTACTATAAAGATGCTCATTTTAGCTCCAAAAGTGATGATCCACATCTGAAAGTCAAAATTAGTTAAAAGATGGAAATTTTTTAAACGGACCATTTTGGTCATCTCGGAGCAATTTCATCAGGTCGCGGGTCATCGATCGTTTAGCATGAAAAATCGGACGTGCTCGCATATACATTAATTTACTCTAAATGTTCTTTATATCTCTTCCCGCAGTGAATAAACACGTTTTAAGCCCTCGAAGTGGGCATTTGGGTCCTTTTAAGTCACTTTTACCCTTCCGCCAATTCTTGAGTTTTGGCTCCCTAGAAGCATGAAAATGCTTCCATTTCTAACGATAATGGCATTACTCCTAGTCCCACTCCCTCGCCTTCCTTCAGTACAAATGAGGCCCCGCCTCCCACCCAGACCCACCCCCAGCATAAAAACTCTGCCCGCCCCCACCTCCACCTGTACACAAACAAGCCGAGCTAGCACTCAGTTGAACCGCACCGGGAGGGAGGGAGGGTCCTTGAAGGAAGGCGAGGGAGTAGGACTAGGAGTAATGCCATTATCGTTAGAAATGGAAGCATTACCTCCCGTCCCTCCCTCGCCTCCCTTCAGTACAAATGAGGACATAGCAAGCAGAAGAAAACAGGGACGGACAACTGAGTGACAAAGAACACAAAACAGTGCCCAAAACACAGCAGATCAACATCCCTGGCCTCGTAAAGAGGACAAGACTCTGAGGCCCGAACCCCCACCAGAGGAAAAAAAAAACCACCAAGACGGCGGACCGAAACCAACAACCCCACGGAGCGGGGGAAGGCAAACCCCGGAGTCGGACCAAAGCGAACAAACAGAGTCCACCACCCGGAAGGACACCACAACCAGCAGGCACCACAGCAAAAGAGGCCGGACAGCCAAACAGAGCAAACGAGACTCCACAGCCAAGGAAGGAGCAGGACAGAACACAGGCAAAACCACCCCCTAACAGAGCGAAAACGCCGAGCCACCGGAGGGACAAGGGACGGAACCGGACCCAAAACCAGCAGAACCATACAGACCAGACAGAAGGGAACGCACAAGACAGGGCCCAAACACCCCCCAAGTGCCCCGCAGGGGCGACAGCAACCAAAAAACAAGGCCCAAAAGCCGAGAGTCGCAACCCAAGTCCCAAAGGAGCCCAAAGGGCGGACCGGACAGGACATCCAACACAAGCAGCAAAGACCCCGAAGGGAAGGACACGACAGGGCAGGGAATCAAACACACCAGACCCGGTAAAGAAAACCAGGCAACAGACCCCAGGCAACATGCAAGGAAGCCAGTAGCACCAAGAAGCAGGAAAGCCGCCCCCCTGCACCCGCAGAGGAGCCACCGACAATCCCAGAAGAGCCCCAGAAGGAGCGAACCGCCACACAAAAAGGAGGCCAGCACCAAGGGAACAACACCAGAGCAGAACCCCGGGCCGAAAGGGCCAGCAAACACCAAGCATAGGACAGCCGAGAGGAGGACCGACGGGAAGCCCGCAAGCCACCGCCAGCCGGCCGAGAACCCCCAACCCAGCCAAGGCCAGCCGCACAACCGCCAGGCAGCAGGGGCAAGCCCCACACAGAACCCAGGGGAAGGGCACGGAACATCAAAGGGCACGGAACCCCAGGAAGGAACCCACACTGAGCCCAACACAACCCGGACAGGAGAGGAAAACAAGGAGTTCAAGGCCAACAGGGAGCAACCAACCCCCGAGAACAGACCCACAGGGCCCGCACCAGAAACGCCCAGAGCAGCAGAAAAGCAGCGAGGGGGAAGGGGAAGGCACACAGAAAACCCAGAGGCCAAGGAGAGGGCCAGCCGCCGACCACCCCAAGACCCGGGCCCCTGGCCCAGAGACCAGAATCGGGCCACCCAGGCGCCACAACAGGACCACCACAGGGAGGCCCCAACAACCCACCAACAGGCAGGACACAGGGAAGGAGTGAGAAACCCCAGGAGGAAGGAGGGACCCAGCACAACAGAACAGCCAGCACACAGGCCACCCAGAGAGCAGACAGCCCCAGCACCCAGACCAGAGTCCACAGACACAGGACATAGGAAACCAAGGATCAAGGACCAGAACCTGGACCAATGCCAGCAAGAGGACCCCCGGGAGGCCAGCAGGAACCAGAACCGGAACCCAAACAGAACCCAGCAAAGCCAAGGACAGGCTGGCGACCGAAGCCACCAAAAGCGGAGCCGGAGGAGCCAGTGAACAACCGGCCAGAAGGCAACAGCGGCCGAGCCACCAGGAGAGCACCCCCGGGGACGGACCGACAAGGGCAGCAGGGACAACAGACCCCGGAGACCAACCCAACAGGAGCCAGATGGACAGGCAGAGAAGAAGAAAACGAGCCCAGGCAACCAGAAACACCACAGAAGCCAGGCGCCCCAGCACCCGCAGCCACAGGACCCAAACCCACGAAGGAAGAGAGACCAGGCACCCGGACAAGGGAACGGGGCCGAGCACAGCCCGAAGACGGCACCTCGACAAACCCCAGGCCCAGAGATGGGAACAGCGAAGACACACCCCGGGCCACCAAAAGCCCGATCACCAGAAGAACCACAAAGGACCTCCTGAACAGACCGAGCAAAAAGACACTCCAGCCGTAAGTCGCAAGAGGCCGACCAGAGAAGGAAGAGGGAACACCCCTGCCGTAAGATGGAGAGCCACGAGAGCAACCGGACATGCCGGAAGACCCAGGCTGAAGGCCCGAAGCCGAAGGGGAAGGACGCAACCCAGAAACGTGCGTACCACACGCAGAGCCCGCGGAAAAGCCGCCCGAAAGGCCAACACACGGAAGGGAACTGGCCGAAGCCAGGAGCAGACCCTCAGGAGAACCGGAACAGGCACAAAGCCGCCGGACACCCTAGCCCCAGCAAAAAATCGGGCCGAAGCCAGGAGCAGACCCCCAGGAGAACCGGAACAGGCACAAAGCCGCCGGACACCACAGCCCCAGCAATAAAACGGAGCGGCCCCAAACCCTAGCCCCACCGACAGGAACCCAGCAGAGGGAACAAAAGGCAAGCAAACAGGACACCCAGTCCAGGAGAGCCACCCAGCAGGAACCGGAGACGGGCACCGGCAGAGGAACCCCAACGAACCGGAGGAACCGGCACCAAGCTGACCCAGCCCCCATGAACCACCGCACATAGGACCCCGTCAACAGAAATGTCCCGCAGACACAGAGGAGGAAATGCCAAAGACGACCACCCACTGACAGGGAATGGACCAGACAGCAGTGACAGGAACCCAACAGGGCACGGCACCCAGAAAAGGAGGCAGCAAGCTAGGGTGAACAAAAGGCCAAAACCATGAGCACCCGAAAGCCAGAGGAGACACCCACAGCGGGGAGAACGGAAAGGCCCCAGTGCAAGGCACGCGGGAAAGGCAGAACTCCCCAACTCAGGCAAGGCAAACAGAGTGCCAAGGTGGCGACACCCAGCCACCACAAGCCGCCGAAGCCAACTCCATGAAACCCAACATGAAGGAGGGCACAGAAGAAGCAGAGAACAGGCCAACCAGCGCAACAGCAGCAGTCAAGCAGAACATCAGACCCACCAAGCAGCACGGCCAGGACAGAGTCCGGCAGCACAACGGGAGGAAAAGGGCGACCACCACCAAGAGGCAAAGCCACCGGAGGAAGAGAGGGATGAGTAGCACAGAAGCTAAACCCCAGACAACACCCGAGCGCGCAAAGAAACCCGAAAACTTTCCAGGATCAACACAGCGCAGAAGGAACACAGAGGACAGAGGAGAGACCGCCCCACGGCACGACACACAGGCAATCGCCAGCCGGGCAGGCCACAGTGGACAGAGCAGCGCACAACAGTGGGAACAGCATGGAAAACACCATGCACGGGCAACGCATGCCACACACCACACCGGGCACGAAGGCCAAGCCCTAACCAGAAGGGCCAGGAACAGCAAAGAAAGAACCCCACAGTTCCAGCCCGGCAGGAAAAGAGCAAAGCCCCCCCAACCCCCGACCAGTGCAGGAGGTCAGCGAAAAAGTCATGACAAGAACCCAGCGCCCTACGCAACGCCAAAGGCGGCAGAAGGACCCCCCAAATCCCAGGAAACAGCCCCGAACAGGAGCCTCAGGATGAAGATGGGAGGGCACAGAAGCCACCCGCCGAACCCCAGAACACTGGACAGAGCAGCCTCATCCAAGTCAAGCAACAGAAGCAGACACGAGAGGCAGAACACCCCCATACGGAGCCCATGCGGTCAGGGCACCCCAGGGGGACCGGAGAACCAGCAGCAGGGAAGAGGCAGCAAGCCCCAACAACCCCCAGCGACCCAGGGGCAGACAAGCGCCAAGAGCACCACCCTTGTTGAGCGCAAGCATCGCAAGTATGAAGCCCCGGGTTCAATCCCCGGCATCTCCAGGAGTCACCGTACTGAATCTAGGCTTTTTTCCAGAAGGCTAGACTGCCATCACAAGGAAACATGGAGCAGCGGCCGGAGACGCACCCCAGGCAGCCAGAGCCCGAGCCACCAAAGGCACGAGAACCGCCGCCAAGCCACAGCACCAAGGGCCGCACTGCAGGGCAAGAGAACCACCTAAGCAGGAACAACATAGGAAAAACGGGCCGAAACCCGCCCTACCTGGCCTCCGAGAAGACAGCATACCGGGAGGAGGCAGCCACACAGCCCGACCCGAAAAACGCAGCCCCAGCCACAGGAGGACCGCCGGACACCGCCGAGGATTCCTGAGCCACCGCTCCGCCCCCACACCACGAGGGAGACGAGGAGAGGAGGCACCGCCAGGAGAACGCTGCAGAGGGCACCGCCGTAGCAGAGAACCAGACCGAAGACTCCCCGGCACCGCCACAGGGAGGAGCTGAAAGGTAAGTCCCACTAGGGAGACAGAAAAAAACAGGTGGAGGTGGGGGCGGGCAGAGTTTTTATGCTGGGGGTGGGTCTGGGTGGGAGGCGGGGCCTCATTTGTACTGAAGGAAGGCGAGGGAGTGGGACGGGAGGTAATGACTATAAAGATGCTCATTTTAGCTCCAAAAGTGATGATCCACATCTGAAAGTCAAAATTAGTTAAAAGATGGAAATTTTTTAAACGGACCATTTTGGTCATCTCGGAGCAGTTTCATCAGGTCGCGGGTCATCGATCGTTTAGCATGAAAAATCGAACGTTCTCGCATGAACATTAATTTACTCTAAATGTTCTTTATATCTCTTGCGGCTGTGAATAAACCCGTTTTAAGCCCTCGAAGTGGGCATTTGGGTCCTTTTAAGTCACTTTTACCCATCTGCCGATTCTTGAGTTTTGGCCCCCTAGAAGCCTGAAAATGACTATAAAGATGCTCATTTTAGCTCCAAAAGTGATGATCCACATCTGAAAGTCAAAATTAGTTTGAAAGATGGAAATTTTTAAAACAGATCATTTAGGTCATCTCGGAGCAGTTTCATCAGGCCGCGGGTCATCGATCGTTTAGCATGAAAAATCGAACGTTCTCGCATGAACATTAATTTACTCTAAATGTTCTTTATATCTCTTGCGGCTGTGAATAAACCCGTTTTAAGCCCTCGAAGTGGGCATTTGGGTCCTTTTAAGTCACTTTTACCCATCTGCCGATTCTTGAGTTTTGGCCCCCTAGAAGCCTGAAAATGACTATAAAGATGCTCATTTTAGCTCCAAAAGTGATGATCCACATCTGAAAGTCAAAATTAGTTAAAAGATGGAAATTTTTTAAACGGACCATTTTGGTCATCTCGGAGCAATTTCATCAGGTCGCGGGTCATCGATCGTTTAGCATGAAAAATCGGACGTGCTCGCATATACATTAATTTACTCTAAATGTTCTTTATATCTCTTCCCACAGTGAATAAACACGTTTTAAGCCCTCGAAGTGGGCATTTGGGTCCTTTTAAGTCACTTTTACCCTTCCCCCAATTCTTGAGTTTTGGCTCCCTAGAAGCATGAAAATGACTATAAAGATGCTCATTTTAGCTCCAAAAGTGATGATCCACATCTGAAAGTCAAAATTAGTTAAAAGATGGAAATTTTTTAAACGGACCATTTTGGTCATCTCGGAGCAGTTTCATCAGGTCGCGGGTCATCGATCGTTTAGCATGAAAAATCGAACGTTCTCGCATGAACATTAATTTACTCTAAATGTTCTTTATATCTCTTGCGGCTGTGAATAAACCTGTTTTAAGCCCTCGAAGTGGGCATTTGGGTCCTTTTAAGTCACTTTTACCCATCTGCCGATTCTTGAGTTTTGGCCCCCTAGAAGCCTGAAAATGACTATAAAGATGCTCATTTTAGCTCCAAAAGTGATGATCCACATCTGAAAGTCAAAATTAGTTTGAAAGATGGAAATTTTTAAAACAGACCATTTAGGTCATCTCGGAGCAGTTTCATCAGGTCGCGGGTCATCGATCGTTTAGCATGAAAAATCGAACGTTCTCGCATGAACATTAATTTACTCTAAATGTTCTTTATATCTCTTGCGGCTGTGAATTAACCCGTTTTAAGCCCTCGAAGTGGGCATTTGGGTCCTTTTAAGTCACTTTTACCCATCCGCCAATTCTTGAGTTTTGGCCCCCTAGAAGCCTGAAAATTACTATAAAGATGCTCATTTTAGCTCCAAAAGTGATGATCCACATCTGAAAGCAAAATTAGTTGAAAGATGGAAATTTGTTAAACGGACCATTTTGGTCATCTCGGAGCAATTTCATCAGGTCGCGGGTCATTGATCGTTTAGCATGAAAAATCGGACGTTCTCGCATATACATTAATTTACTCTAAATGTTCTTTATATCTCTTCCCGCAGTGAATAAACACATTTTAAGCCCTCGAAGTGGGCATTTGGGTCCTTTTAAGTCACTTTTACCCTTCCGCCAATTCTTGAGTTTTGGCTCCCTAGAAGCATGAAAATGACTATAAAGATGCTCATTTTAGCTCCAAAAGTGATGATCCACATCTGAAAGTCAAAATTAGTTAAAAGATGGAAATTTTTTAAACGGACCATTTTGGTCATCTCGGAGCAGTTTCATCAGGTCGCGGGTCATCGATCGTTTAGCATGAAAAATCGAACGTTCTCGCATGAACATTAATTTACTCTAAATGTTCTTTATATCTCTTGCGGCTGTGAATAAACCCGTTTTAAGCCCTCGAAGTGGGCATTTGGGTCCTTTTAAGTCACTTTTACCCATCCGCCAATTCTTGAGTTTTGGCCCCCTAGAAGCCTGAAAATTACTATAAAGATGCTCATTTTAGCTCCAAAAGTGATGATCCACATCTGAAAGTCAAAATTAGTTAAAAGATGGAAATTTTTTAAACGGACCATTTTGGTCATCTCGGAGCAATTTCATCAGGTCGCGGGTCATCGATCGTTTAGCATGAAAAATCGGACGTGCTCGCATATACATTAATTTACTCTAAATGTTCTTTATATCTCTTCCCGCAGTGAATAAACACGTTTTAAGCCCTCGAAGTGGGCATTTGGGTCCTTTTAAGTCACTTTTACCCTTCCGCCAATTCTTGAGTTTTGGCTCCCTAGAAGCATGAAAATGACTATAAAGATGCTCATTTTAGCTCCAAAAGTGATGATCCACATCTGAAAGTCAAAATTAGTTAAAAGATGGAAATTTTTTAAACGGACCATTTTGGTCATCTCGGAGCAGTTTCATCAGGTCGCGGGTCATCGATCGTTTAGCATGAAAAATCGAACGTTCTCGCATGAACATTAATTTACTCTAAATGTTCTTTATATCTCTTGCGGCTGTGAATAAACCCGTTTTAAGCCCTCGAAGTGGGCATTTGGGTCCTTTTAAGTCACTTTTACCCATCTGCCGATTCTTGAGTTTTGGCCCCCTAGAAGCCTGAAAATGACTATAAAGATGCTCATTTTAGCTCCAAAAGTGATGATCCACATCTGAAAGTCAAAATTAGTTTGAAAGATGGAAATTTTTAAAACAGACCATTTAGGTCATCTCGGAGCAGTTTCATCAGGTCGCGGGTCATCGATCGTTTAATATGAAAAATCGAACGTTCTCGCATGAACATTAATTTACTCTAAATGTTCTTTATATCTCTTACGGCTGTGAATAAACCCGTTTTAAGCCCTCGAAGTGGGCATTTGGGTCCTTTTAAGTCACTTTTACCCATCCGCCAATTTTTGAGTTTTGGCCCCCTAGAAGCCTGAAAATTACTATAAAGATGCTCATTTTAGCTCCAAAAGTGATGATCCACATCTGAAAGTCAAAATTAGTTGAAAGATGGAAATTTTTTAAACGGACCATTTTGGTCATCTCGGAGCAATTTCATCAGGTCGCGGGTCATCGGTCGTTTAGCATGAAAAATCGAACGTTCTCGCATGAACATTAATTTACTCTAAATGTTCTTTATATCTCTTGCTGCTGTGAATAAACCCGTTTTAAGCCCTCGAAGTGGGCATTTGGGTCCTTTTAAGTCACTTTTACCCACCTGCCGATTCTTGAGTTTTGGCCCCCTAGAAGCCTGAAAATGACTATAAAGATGCTCATTTTAGCTCCAAAAGTGATGATCCACATCTGAAAGTCAAAATTAGTTTGAAAGATGGACATTTTTAAAACAGACCATTTAGGTCATCTCGGAGCAGTTTCATCAGGTCGCGGGTCATCGATCGTTTAGCATGAAAAATCGAACGTTCTCGCATGAACATTAATTTACTCTAAATGTTCTTGATATCTCTTGCGGCTGTGAATGAACCCGTTTTAAGCCCTCGAAGTGGGCATTTGGGTCCTTTTAAGTCACTTTTACCCATCCGCCAATTCTTGAGTTTTGGCCTCCTAGAAGCCTGAAAATTACTATAAAGATGCTCATTTTAGCTCCAAAAGTGATGATCCACATCTGAAAGTCAAAATTAGTTAAAAGATGGAAATTTTTTAAACGGACCATTTTGGTCATCTCGGAGCAATTTCATCAGGTCGCGGGTCATCGATCGTTTAGCATGAAAAATTGGACGTGCTTGCATATACATTAATTTACTCTAAATGTTCTTTATATCTCTTCCCGCAGTGAATAAACACGTTTTAAGCCCTCGAAGTGGGCATTTGGGTCCTTTTAAGTCACTTTTACCCATCCGCCAATTCTTGAGTTTTGGCCCCCTAGAAGCCTGAAAATTACTATAAAGATGCTCATTTTAGCTCCAAAAGTGATGATCCACATCTGAAAGTCAAAATTAGTTAAAAGATGGAAATTTTTTAAACGGACCATTTTGGTCATCTCGGAGCAATTTCATCAGGTCGCGGGTCATCGATCGTTTAGCATGAAAAATCGGACGTGCTCGCATATACATTAATTTACTCTAAATGTTCTTTATATCTCTTCCCGCAGTGAATAAACACGTTTTAAGCCCTCGAAGTGGGCATTTGGGTCCTTTTAAGTCACTTTTACCCATCCGCCAATTCTTGAGTTTTGGCCCCCTAGAAGCCTGAAAATTACTATAAAGATGCTCATTTTAGCTCCAAAAGTGATGATCCACATCTGAAAGTCAAAATTAGTTAAAAGATGGAAATTTTTTAAACAGACCATTTTGGTCATCTCGGAGCAATTTCATCAGGTCGCGGGTCATCGATCGTTTAGCATGAAAAATCGAACGTTCTCGCATGAACATTAATTTACTCTAAATGTTCTTTATATCTCTTGCGGCTGTGAATAAACCCATTTTAAGCCCTCGAAGTGGGCATTTGGGTCCTTTTAAGTCACTTTTACCCATCTGCCGATTCTTGAGTTTTGGCCCCCTAAAAGCCTGAAAATGACTATAAAGATGCTCATTTTAGCTCCAAAAGTGATGATCCACATCTGAAAGTCAAAATTAGTTTGAAAGATGGAAATTTTTAAAACAGACCATTTAGGTCATCTCGGAGCAGTTTCATCAGGTCGCGGGTCATCGATCGTTTAGCATGAAAAATCGAACGTTCTCGCATGAACATTAATTTACTCTAAATGTTCTTTATATCTCTTGTGGCTGTGAATAAACCCGTTTTAAGCCCTCGAAGTGGGCATTTGGGTCCTTTTAAGTCACTTTTACCCATCCGCCAATTCTTGAGTTTTGGCCCCCTAGAAGCCTGAAAATTACTATAAAGATGCTCATTTTAGCTCCAAAAGTGATGATCCACATCTGAAAGTCAAAATTAGTTAAAAGATGGAAATTTTTTAAACGGACCATTTTGGTCATCTCGGAGCAATTTCATCAGGTCGCGGGTCATCGATCGTTTAGCATGAAAAATCGGACGTGCTTGCATATACATTAATTTACTCTAAATGTTCTTTATATCTCTTCCCGCAGTGAATAAACACGTTTTAAGCCCTCGAAGTGGGCATTTGGGTCCTTTTAAGTCACTTTTACCCTTCCGCCAATTCTTGAGTTTTGGCTCCCTAGAAGCATGAAAATGACTATAAAGATGCTCATTTTAGCTCCAAAAGTGATGATCCACATCTGAAAGTCAAAATTAGTTAAAAGATGGAAATTTTTTAAACGGACCATTTTGGTCATCTCGGAGCAGTTTCATCAGGTCGCGGGTCATCGATCGTTTAGCATGAAAAATCGAACGTTCTCGCATGAACATTAATTTACTCTAAATGTTCTTTATATCTCTTGCGGCTGTGAATAAACCCGTTTTAAGCCCTCGAAGTGGGCATTTGGGTCCTTTTAAGTCACTTTTACCCATCTGCCGATTCTTGAGTTTTGGCCCCCTAGAAGCCTGAAAATGACTATAAAGATGCTCATTTTAGCTCCAAAAGTGATGATCCACATCTGAAAGTCAAAATTAGTTTGAAAGATGGAAATTTTTAAAACAGACCATTTAGGTCATCTCGGAGCAGTTTCATCAGGTCGCGGGTCATCGATGGTTTAGCATGAAAAATCGAACGTTCTCGCATGAACATTAATTTACTCTAAATGTTCTTTATATCTCTTGCGGCTGTGAATAAACCCGTTTTAAGCCCTCGAAGTGGGCATTTGGGTCCTTTTAAGTCACTTTTACCCATCCGCCAATTCTTGAGTTTTGGCCCCCTAGAAGCCTGAAAATTACTATAAAGATGCTCATTTTAGCTCCAAAAGTGATGATCCACATCTGAAAGTCAAAATTAGTTAAAAGATGGAAATTTTTTAAACGGACCATTTTGGTCATCTCGGAGCAATTTCATCAGGTCGCGGGTCATCGATCGTTTAGCATGAAAAATCGGACGTGCTCGCATATACATTAATTTACTCTAAATGTTCTTTATATCTCTTCCCGCAGTGAATAAACACGTTTTAAGCCCTCGAAGTGGGCATTTGGGTCCTTTTAAGTCACTTTTACCCATCCGCCAATTCTTGAGTTTTGGCCCCCTAGAAGCCTGAAAATTACTATAAAGATGCTCATTTTAGCTCCAAAAGTGATGATCCACATCTGAAAGTCAAAATTAGTTAAAAGATGGACATTTTTTAAACAGACCATTTTGGTCATCTCGGAGCAATTTCATCAGGTCGCGGGTCATCGGGGTCATCGATCGTTTAGCATGAAAAATCGAACGTTCTCGCATGAACATTAATTTACTCTAAATGTTCTTTATATCTCTTGCGGCTGTGAATAAACCCATTTTAAGCCCTCGAAGTGGGCATTTGGGTCCTTTTAAGTCACTTTTACCCATCTGCCGATTCTTGAGTTTTGGCCCCCTAAAAGCCTGAAAATGACTATAAAGATGCTCATTTTAGCTCCAAAAGTGATGATCCACATCTGAAAGTCAAAATTAGTTGAAAGATGGAAATTTTTAAAACGGGCCATTTCGGTCATCTCGGAGCAATTTCATCAGGTCGCGGGTCATCGATTGTTTAGCATGAAAAATCGGACGTTCTCGCATATACATTAATTTACTCTAAATGTTCTTTATATCTCTTCCCTCAGTGAATAAACACGTTTTAAGCCCTCGAAGTGGGCATTTGGGTCCTTTTAAGTCACTTTTACCCATCCGCCAATTCTTGAGTTTTGGCCCCCTAGAAGCCTGAAAATTACTATAAAGATGCTCATTTTAGCTCCAAAAGTGATGATCCACATCTGAAAGTCAAAATTAGTTAAAAGATGGAAATTTTTTAAACGGACCATTTTGGTCATCTCGGAGCAGTTTCATCAGGTCGCGGGTCATCGATCGTTTAGCATGAAAAATCGAACGTTCTCGCATGAACATTAATTTACTCTAAATGTTCTTTATATCTCTTGCGGCTGTGAATAAACCTGTTTTAAGCCCTCAAAGTGGGCATTTGGGTCCTTTTAAGTCACTTTTACCCATCTGCCGATTCTTGAGTTTTGGCCCTCTAGAAGCCTGAAAATGACTATAAAGATGCTCATTTTAGCTCCAAAAGTGATGATCCACATCTGAAAGTCAAAATTAGTTTGAAAGATGGAAATTTTTAAAACAGACCATTTAGGTCATCTCGGAGCAGTTTCATCAGGTCGCGGGTCATCGATCGTTTAGCATGAAAAATCGAACGTTCTCGCATGAACATTAATTTACTCTAAATGTTCTTTATATCTCTTGCGGCTGTGAATAAACCCGTTTTAAGCCCTCGAAGTGGGCATTTGGGTCCTTTTAAGTCACTTTTACCCATCCGCCAATTCTTGAGTTTTGGATCCCTAGAAGCCTGAAAATTACTATAAAGATGCTCATTTTAGCTCCAAAAGTGATGATCCACATCTGAAAGTCTAAATTAGTTAAAAGATGGACATTTTTTAAACGGACCATTTTGGTCATCTCGGAGCAATTTCATCAGGTCGCGGGTCATCGATCGTTTAGCATGAAAAATCGGACGTGCTCGCATATACATTAATTTACTCTAAATGTTCTTTATATCTCTTCCCGCAGTGAATAAACACGTTTTAAGCCCTCGAAGTGGGCATTTGGGTCCTTTTAAGTCACTTTTACCCTTCCGCCAATTCTTGAGTTTTGGCTCCCTAGAAGCATGAAAATGACTATAAAGATGCTCATTTTAGCTCCAAAAGTGATGATCCACATCTGAAAGTCAAAATTAGTTAAAAGATGGAAATTTTTTAAACGGACCATTTTGGTCATCTCGGAGCAGTTTCATCAGGTCGCGGGTCATCGATCGTTTAGCATGAAAAATCGAACGTTCTCGCATGAACATTAATTTACTCTAAATGTTCTTTATATCTCTTGCGGCTGTGAATAAACCCGTTTTAAGCCCTCGAAGTGGGCATTTGGGTCCTTTTAAGTCACTTTTACCCATCTGCCGATTCTTGAGTTTTGGCCCCCTAGAAGCCTGAAAATGACTATAAAGATGCTCATTTTAGCTCCAAAAGTGATGATCCACATCTGAAAGTCAAAATTAGTTTGAAAGATGGAAATTTTTAAAACAGATCATTTAGGTCATCTCGGAGCAGTTTCATCAGGTCGCGGGTCATCGATCGTTTAGCATGAAAAATCGAACGTTCTCGCATGAACATTAATTTACTCTAAATGTTCTTTATATCTCTTGCGGCTGTGAATAAACCCGTTTTAAGCCCTCGAAGTGGGCATTTGGGTCCTTTTAAGTCACTTTTACCCATCTGCCGATTCTTGAGTTTTGGCCCCCTAGAAGCCTGAAAATGACTATAAAGATGCTCATTTTAGCTCCAAAAGTGATGATCCACATCTGAAAGTCAAAATTAGTTTGAAAGATGGACATTTTTAAAACAGACCATTTAGGTCATCTCGGAGCAGTTTCATCAGGTCGCGGGTCCTCGATCGTTTAGCATGAAAAATCGAACGTTCTCGCATGAACATTAATTTACTCTAAATGTTCTTTATATCTCTTGCGGCTGTGAATAAACCCGTTTTAAGCCCTCAAAGTGGGCATTTGGGTCCTTTTAAGTCACTTTTACCCAGTCGCCAATTCTTGAGTTTTGGCCCCCTAGAAGCCTGAAAATTACTATAAAGATGCTCATTTTAGCTCCAAAAGTGATGATCCACATCTGAAAGTCAAAATTAGTTAAAAGATGGAAATTTTTTAAACGGACCATTTTGGTCATCTCGGAGCAATTTCATCAGGTCGCGGGTCATCGATCGTTTAGCATGAAAAATCGGACGTGCTCGCATATACATTAATTTACTCTAAATGTTCTTTATATCTCTTCCCACAGTGAATAAACACGTTTTAAGCCCTCGAAGTGGGCATTTGGGTCCTTTTAAGTCACTTTTACCCTTCCGCCAATTCTTGAGTTTTGGCTCCCTAGAAGCATGAAAATGACTATAAAGATGCTCATTTTAGCTCCAAAAGTGATGATCCACATCTGAAAGTCAAAATTAGTTAAAAGATGGAAATTTTTTAAACGGACCATTTTGGTCATCTCGGAGCAGTTTCATCAGGTCGCGGGTCATCGATCGTTTAGCATGAAAAATCGAACGTTCTCGCATGAACATTAATTTACTCTAAATGTTCTTTATATCTCTTGCGGCTGTGAATAAACCCGTTTTAAGCCCTCGAAGTGGGCATTTGGGTCCTTTTAAGTCACTTTTACCCATCTGCCGATTCTTGAGTTTTGGCCCCCTAGAAGCCTGAAAATGACTATAAAGATGCTCATTTTAGCTCCAAAAGTGATGATCCACATCTGAAAGTCAAAATTAGTTTGAAAGATGGAAATTTTTAAAACAGACCATTTAGGTCATCTCGGAGCAGTTTCATCAGGTCGCGGGTCATCGATCGTTTAGCATGAAAAATCGAACGTTCTCGCATGAACATTAATTTACTCTAAATGTTCTTTATATCTCTTGCGGCTGTGAAGAAACCCGTTTTAAGCCCTCGAAGTGGGCATTTGGGTCCTTTTAAGTCACTTTTACCCATCCACCAATTCTTGAGTTTTGGCCCCCTAGAAGCCTGAAAATTACTATAAAGATGCTCATTTTAGCTCCAAAAGTGATGATCCACATCTGAAAGCCAAAATTAGTTAAAAGATGGAAATTTTTCAAACGGACCATTTTGGTCATCTCGGAGCAATTTCATCAGGTCGCGGGTCATCGATCGTTTAGCATGAAAAATCGGACGTGCTCGCATATACATTAATTTACTCTAAATGTTCTTTATATCTCTTCCCGCAGTGAATAAACACGTTTTAAGCCCTCGAAGTGGGCATTTGGGTCCTTTTAAGTCACTTTTACCCAGTCGCCAATTCTTGAGTTTTGGCCCCCTAGAAGCCTGAAAATTACTATAAAGATGCTCATTTTAGCTCCAAAAGTGATGATCCACATCTGAAAGTCAAAATTAGTTAAAAGATGGAAATTTTTTAAACGGACCATTTTCGTCATCTCGGAGCAATTTCATCAGGTCGCGGGTCATCGATCGTTTAGCATGAAAAATCGAACGTTCTCGCATGAACATTAATTTACTCTAAATGTTCTTTATATCTCTTGCGGCTGTGAATAAACCCGTTTTAAGCCCTCGAAGTGGGCATTTGGGTCCTTTTAAGTCACTTTTACCCATCTGCCGATTCTTGAGTTTTGGCCCCCTAGAAGCCTGAAAATGACTATAAAGATGCTCATTTTAGCTCCAAAAGTGATGATCCACATCTGAAAGTCAAAATTAGTTTGAAAGATGGAAATTTTTAAAACAGACCATTTAGGTCATCTCGGAGCAGTTTCATCAGGTCGCGGGTCATCGATGGTTTAGCATGAAAAATCGAACGTTCTCGCATGAACATTAATTTACTCTAAATGTTCTTTATATCTCTTGCGGCTGTGAATAAACCCGTTTTAAGCCCTCGAAGTGGGCATTTGGGTCCTTTTAAGTCACTTTTACCCATCCGCCAATTCTTGAGTTTTGGCCCCCTAGAAGCCTGAAAATTACTATAAAGATGCTCATTTTAGCTCCAAAAGTGATGATCCACATCTGAAAGTCAAAATTAGTTAAAAGATGGAAATTTTTTAAACGGACCATTTTGGTCATCTCGGAGCAATTTCATCAGGTCGCGGGTCATCGATCGTTTAGCATGAAAAATCGGACGTGCTCGCATATACATTAATTTACTCTAAATGTTCTTTATATCTCTTCCCGCAGTGAATAAACACGTTTTAAGCCCTCGAAGTGGGCATTTGGGTCCTTTTAAGTCACTTTTACCCATCCGCCAATTCTTGAGTTTTGGCCCCCTAGAAGCCTGAAAATTACTATAAAGATGCTCATTTTAGCTCCAAAAGTGATGATCCACATCTGAAAGTCAAAATTAGTTAAAAGATGGACATTTTTTAAACAGACCATTTTGGTCATCTCGGAGCAATTTCATCAGGTCGCGGGTCATCGGGGTCATCGATCGTTTAGCATGAAAAATCGAACGTTCTCGCATGAACATTAATTTACTCTAAATGTTCTTTATATCTCTTGCGGCTGTGAATAAACCCATTTTAAGCCCTCGAAGTGGGCATTTGGGTCCTTTTAAGTCACTTTTACCCATCTGCCGATTCTTGAGTTTTGGCCCCCTAAAAGCCTGAAAATGACTATAAAGATGCTCATTTTAGCTCCAAAAGTGATGATCCACATCTGAAAGTCAAAATTAGTTGAAAGATGGAAATTTTTAAAACGGGCCATTTCGGTCATCTCGGAGCAATTTCATCAGGTCGCGGGTCATCGATTGTTTAGCATGAAAAATCGGACGTTCTCGCATATACATTAATTTACTCTAAATGTTCTTTATATCTCTTCCCTCAGTGAATAAACACGTTTTAAGCCCTCGAAGTGGGCATTTGGGTCCTTTTAAGTCACTTTTACCCATCCGCCAATTCTTGAGTTTTGGCCCCCTAGAAGCCTGAAAATTACTATAAAGATGCTCATTTTAGCTCCAAAAGTGATGATCCACATCTGAAAGTCAAAATTAGTTAAAAGATGGAAATTTTTTAAACGGACCATTTTGGTCATCTCGGAGCAGTTTCATCAGGTCGCGGGTCATCGATCGTTTAGCATGAAAAATCGAACGTTCTCGCATGAACATTAATTTACTCTAAATGTTCTTTATATCTCTTGCGGCTGTGAATAAACCTGTTTTAAGCCCTCAAAGTGGGCATTTGGGTCCTTTTAAGTCACTTTTACCCATCTGCCGATTCTTGAGTTTTGGCCCTCTAGAAGCCTGAAAATGACTATAAAGATGCTCATTTTAGCTCCAAAAGTGATGATCCACATCTGAAAGTCAAAATTAGTTTGAAAGATGGAAATTTTTAAAACAGACCATTTAGGTCATCTCGGAGCAGTTTCATCAGGTCGCGGGTCATCGATCGTTTAGCATGAAAAATCGAACGTTCTCGCATGAACATTAATTTACTCTAAATGTTCTTTATATCTCTTGCGGCTGTGAATAAACCCGTTTTAAGCCCTCGAAGTGGGCATTTGGGTCCTTTTAAGTCACTTTTACCCATCCGCCAATTCTTGAGTTTTGGATCCCTAGAAGCCTGAAAATTACTATAAAGATGCTCATTTTAGCTCCAAAAGTGATGATCCACATCTGAAAGTCTAAATTAGTTAAAAGATGGACATTTTTTAAACGGACCATTTTGGTCATCTCGGAGCAATTTCATCAGGTCGCGGGTCATCGATCGTTTAGCATGAAAAATCGGACGTGCTCGCATATACATTAATTTACTCTAAATGTTCTTTATATCTCTTCCCGTAGTGAATAAACACGTTTTAAGCCCTCGAAGTGGGCATTTGGGTCCTTTTAAGTCACTTTTACCCTTCCGCCAATTCTTGAGTTTTGGCTCCCTAGAAGCATGAAAATGACTATAAAGATGCTCATTTTAGCTCCAAAAGTGATGATCCACATCTGAAAGTCAAAATTAGTTAAAAGATGGAAATTTTTTAAACGGACCATTTTGGTCATCTCGGAGCAGTTTCATCAGGTCGCGGGTCATCGATCGTTTAGCATGAAAAATCGAACGTTCTCGCATGAACATTAATTTACTCTAAATGTTCTTTATATCTCTTGCGGCTGTGAATAAACCCGTTTTAAGCCCTCGAAGTGGGCATTTGGGTCCTTTTAAGTCACTTTTACCCATCTGCCGATTCTTGAGTTTTGGCCCCCTAGAAGCCTGAAAATGACTATAAAGATGCTCATTTTAGCTCCAAAAGTGATGATCCACATCTGAAAGTCAAAATTAGTTTGAAAGATGGAAATTTTTAAAACAGATCATTTAGGTCATCTCGGAGCAGTTTCATCAGGTCGCGGGTCATCGATCGTTTAGCATGAAAAATCGAACGTTCTCGCATGAACATTAATTTACTCTAAATGTTCTTTATATCTCTTGCGGCTGTGAATAAACCCGTTTTAAGCCCTCGAAGTGGGCATTTGGGTCCTTTTAAGTCACTTTTACCCATCTGCCGATTCTTGAGTTTTGGCCCCCTAGAAGCCTGAAAATGACTATAAAGATGCTCATTTTAGCTCCAAAAGTGATGATCCACATCTGAAAGTCAAAATTAGTTTGAAAGATGGACATTTTTAAAACAGACCATTTAGGTCATCTCGGAGCAGTTTCATCAGGTCGCGGGTCCTCGATCGTTTAGCATGAAAAATCGAACGTTCTCGCTATGAACATTAATTTACTCTAAATGTTCTTTATATCTCTTGCGGCTGTGAATAAACCCGTTTTAAGCCCTCAAAGTGGGCATTTGGGTCCTTTTAAGTCACTTTTACCCAGTCGCCAATTCTTGAATTTTGGCCCCCTAGAAGCCTGAAAATTACTATAAAGATGCTCATTTTAGCTCCAAAAGTGATGATCCACATCTGAAAGTCAAAATTAGTTAAAAGATGGAAATTTTTTAAACGGACCATTTTGGTCATCTCGGAGCAATTTCATCAGGTCGCGGGTCATCGATCGTTTAGCATGAAAAATCGGACGTGCTCGCATATACATTAATTTACTCTAAATGTTCTTTATATCTCTTCCCACAGTGAATAAACACGTTTTAAGCCCTCGAAGTGGGCATTTGGGTCCTTTTAAGTCACTTTTACCCTTCCGCCAATTCTTGAGTTTTGGCTCCCTAGAAGCATGAAAATGACTATAAAGATGCTCATTTTAGCTCCAAAAGTGATGATCCACATCTGAAAGTCAAAATTAGTTAAAGATGGAAATTTTTTAAACGGACCATTTTGGTCATCTCGGAGCAGTTTCATCAGGTCGCGGGTCATCGATCGTTTAGCATGAAAAATCGAACGTTCTCGCATGAACATTAATTTACTCTAAATGTTCTTTATATC